>NW_027056078.1:0-6000 GCF_011386835.1 Chrysemys picta bellii
CACTGGTACACACGGTTCCTCTGTGGGTCCTAGAGGTGAGGAGAGCACAAGGTCATTTACAGGCAGGGTGTCTACACGGCACGAGGCTGCAGAGCAGGGCAGTTGCAGTCCAATGTTCGGCAGAGATACAGGATATACATGATCATCGCCCTTTTCTATAGCTGAAGTTAGGGCACCTGGCGGCCAGCTCTGTACTTTCCCAGTAGTCTGTAAGGATTAACCAGTCAAGTCCTGTGCAATCAGCGTGTGATTAAACAGCCAGATACCAGCACTGAATCTACTCCATTGTCTGCCCACCTGATCAACATGCCCACAGCCGCATGGAGTGGGCAAGGAGGATGGAAGAGAGCAAGGCTAAGAGACCAATGCACAGGTGCAGGATGCGGTGAGTTTCTCTGTGCCTGGGAGCTTGAATGTTCTATTTGCAGTTTGAGAATTGGCAACTGCTCTGGCTGAGGATTGAAATACTCAAGTTACCACTGGGGCTGAGAAAACCCTCCCCATGCAGGTATGTGGAAGGCAATGGGCTATGGAAATGCTCATCTGGGCTTAAATATGTTGTTGCTTGGGCTGCTACTTCTCTTCAGGCAGCCAGTATATCTTTGACCAGTCTAGCTTATCCCTGTACGGAAAGGGGAATGAGCTGTGCCAGTATAAGGCACCTCTATGCTGGTATAACCAGGCCCATGCTAGCGGCTGCACCGGTATAACTACTTTGGTATAAAATCCCACCCCTGACTGACAAAGTTAAACTGGAATGAAATTTGTGTGCAGACCAGGGCTCACTTTCACAAAAGACCCTTTTCAGGCTCCTTTAAACAACCTAAAGAAACAGAAAAGATCACAGGCTCATTTTTCCCTTTGCAGGTCATGTTCCAATGTTGCGCTGCAGCTGAGGACTGAAATCTCTAGGGTGATCCAATGCTGAGATGCCAGAGACCCAGCCCCCAGGGTGGGTGGGGTGAATGAAGGACTCTATTTCCTGTTCACACAGACCCACCCTTACTTCCTTGCTCACCCTAGTGGCCGCACTACCCATTCACAACGAACACCACACTACAGCCCCCCTCTGCTGTGGAGCACGGGAGTCTCCCCATCCCCACAGCAGCCCCAGCTTTCAGCTAGCGGCTGTGAGAGTAAAAATCAATGGGCCACTTACTTTGATGAAGACCAGTGCAAACTGTGGGGAAAACAGGGAGAAGCAGAGTTAGAAATACAGGTCAGACGTGCACTGAGCTCATTTATCCTGTTCAGGGGACTTCTGCGTCTCTCTTCTGCATTTCCCTCTGCCCCTTGCTCTCTGTTACTCAATGAGAAACTCCAGCGGGGCCTTCTAATGTTTTAGAGCCTGAACTGGTCAGTTTAACACAGCTGTGAAATTAAACACTTCGTTTTGCATGTAGAGGATTCAGGGTAAAAAATTCAAAATCACCTAAGTGACTTAGAAGCCTTTTTCAAAAATGATTTAGACACTTTAGGCAGTTGATTTCAATGGGAGTCAGGCACCTATACACCTCTGAGGTTCTGTGGCTCTGGAGCCAAAGAGCCACTGACTTTCAGTGAGACTTGGGGGCAGATTTGTAAAGGTGTTTAGGTGCCCAACAATGCAGACAGGCACCGAGTGTAGTTTCCAAGAGCTGCGGTACCTAGTTCCCCACTGCAGCCAATGGGAGTTATGCTCCTAACCTGCCTATGTGCTTTTTAAAATCCCACTAGGCACCTACCTGCGGCTTTAGGCATCTAAATCCCTTTGCAATCTGGCCCAAAGTGCCCAAGTCACTTCCGAAAATGGGACTTGGGTTTCTAAGTCACTGAGGCACTTTGGAAATGTGTCCCTGAGCGTGTAGCCATTTGGAAAGTTGCTGGTTTCCAGGGCTTTCAGGTGGCAACTCAATTCTCTGTGTCCTGCTCTGCAGCATCAGGCGGGGCCTGCTGCTGGGATGTCTCCTCAGGGACCCCTGCTCCTGCAAACTCGCAGTGAGGTGGTGGAGGGGGGTCAGCTAGATCACAGGGTACAATGTGCAGGAAGGTGTGACAGAGCTAGGTATAGCGGTCTTGAGGCCCAGTCACATGCCTTCCCACAAGACAGAAGTGATCTCCTCAGGCTCACTGCTGGCCCACCGTGGTGCTGTCACTCACACCAGTGCAAAGTGGGGCACACAGAACCAGCCTCATTTGGCAACGTTTTATGCCCACTTTGCTCTGGTGTTAATGATGCTGCAAGGTGCACGGCACTGGGGAATCAGGCCTTTAGGATATTCCTAAAGCCACCACTGAAAGTCTCTGATTTCCAGTCTTATCAAATGGAGAGGCCAGTGCTTAATTTGTACCAGGGCTGAGCCCCGGCACCTCTGGGCTTGGCAGTTCATAGCCCTGGCACCTCTGGACTTGCTGTGTCAGTTATGAAGTAAAAAAATTGATTAGCCCCAGCACCTAATTGCTTGAGCCTCTTTCATTACAAATTCATAACACATCTCTTTCATTACAAATTAAGCTCTGAAGAAGCCAGTTATTACTCAGCACGTGGAAACCAACGGCTTCTTTTTTGATAGTTATTCTTTGCATTTCTATTCAAAGCACTAACTTCTCTGGTAGTGTTTTATGTTTCCTTGTGATCAGATGAAGTGTTACACTAGCCTGTTCCTTTACATTCAGAATAATGATCTGCCTCTGCAGATTCATTCCCTCTGCCCTGAAATCCTGTTTCCTATATTCAGAGGGCCCATACGGATGCCACAAACAGAGGATTATGATTTTTAAGATGTAACAGAAGATAGAGGGAGGTTCTTAGCTCCACCAACTGTGGGCAATTTATCATGTAGTCCTCCTTCAGCCTTTTCTTCTCGAGACTAAACATTGCCCAATTCTTTCAACCTTTCCTCATAGATCAGGTTTTTGAAAACTCTTACAAATTTTGTTGCTCTCCTCTGCACTCTTTCCAGTTTATTCACCTCTGGCAACAAGATCTTAACAGGACAATTTTCACTTTCTGCTCCAGGGGCAAAATTAATCTCCTTCCCAAGTATGAGGGGAAGAAAACACTGAGAAGATTTTTAAACCTCCCCCCTAAAACTCTGGAGATCAGATGGTTAACATCTCTGGACAAAAACAGAAGGTATTATTGAATAAGTTTAATATGATACCTGTAAATGGAAGAAGTGAGGGGACATTTCACATAAAGATAATTGACTGCTGGGAGTGTTATTGATAATATTATTATCCCTGTGTAATTCATCATTGTACGGATTTCTCTGTAATTACAATGATGTGCTCTTTCTAGTGAGATTTTTATTACCCATGGGTGAGGATGCCTTAATTAAATGTAGTTACAAAGACTACAGCTCAGCCACTCCTGACAAATTATCTAGGGGATTGGAAGACTCTGATGTTAGATTTCTCAGAGACATCATTATTAAGTCCTTGAATTCCTCTCAAATTTGTGAATCACATGAGTTGCTGGGAAAGTCCTTGCAACCACTCGTCTCTGAACAAATTGATTTTTCTTTTAACTATTCTAAAAATGCTTTCAAAGATAAGTACACTTGGCTTGATCCAGACTGTGTGAAGGAAAAGACAGCTCTAGTCTGTCTAGCTAATAGGGTAAGATGCAATCCGTCTCCTAATTTACTTCATAATTTAGTAGCTGCCAAAAGACAATACAAAGGTTTATTATATCAGAAAAACCAAGAATATCTTAGATCCTTGTGGAAGGGTTTTGAAGCAGCAGCTAAAGCTAAAAATTCTTCCACATTTTAGAAGATGGCGGCCACGGGTTCTGGTAGATATACTCTGAATGATGAACCCTGTATTAATCATGAAGCTTGGATAGTACATTTTGGCCAGGTCTTTAATGATTCTCCTCAATCAGTTTTTTAATCTAATTCTACCATAGTTGATGCAATGAGGAATCCTCTCTTTGATTTACTACTCTGGCTTTTAGTACAGTACAGTGAAGTACACTCATTAATTTTAGCCCAACAATGGAAAAAACCCTCCAGGAGAAGATTTTCTCTCTGATGAAGTTTCTCAGGATAATCCTAACTGGTGGTCCCCAGACTTGGCTACATTATTTACTGTCATTAATCATACCAGATGGATTCCGTCTGGTGGGAAGTTCACTATTATAGTTCCTATTTTTAAAAAAGGGGACAGAAAGAATTCTGCTTCATATAGACCGATTGGTCTGTTAGATGTGGCAGGGAAGATTTAATGCAGATTTTTACTCTCTAAACTTGAAATATGGGCTTTAGAGGCTAATTTACTACATGAAGAGCAGTCCAGCTTTAGGTCTGGTAGAGCCACAGTGGATAATTATTTTATTTTATCCTATATGATTTATAAATATACTGTGGTTAATGGTAGTAGTTTATATACTGCTTTCATAGATCTAAAGATGGCATTTGATTTTATTAACCAAGAAAAACTCTGGGCAAAATTAAGAAGGATGAGAATCGATCTAAGACTTTTGCATATTTTGGAGGCTCTACACAAGTGCAATATGGTGAGGTTAAAAACTAAAGCCAATGGAGAACGTACTGTTTTCCCTATTTCTAGGGGAGTATGGCAGGTTTGCTTTCCAGTGCCTCTTCTTTTTAATGTATATATTAATGAAGCGGTGATGTTATAAAGGAAGATCATTTCTCTCCCCTACAAATTAAGAGTAGATCCATTCCAGTGTTGTTATATGCTGATGGCACAGTTGTTTTATCGCAGCATCCAAGATGCCTCCGATATGTTGTTTTTTCTCTTATAACTCTCAAGGCTTAGTTCTCAATTATAAGCCCAAAGTCATGATTTTTGGGCAGAACAAACTAATCTTTGCTTTTACTTATTTAGGGATAAAGTTTCATCATTTTAGGCCACTGGTTTCCTTATCATGAAGACTTAAAACAAAAGGCCCTTAGCTCTGGCCAAGGGGTGCTCTGTTTTACCTGCCCATATGTTGGGAACAGAGCTGCCCCTGTACTAATAATCTTTAATGCAAAAATAATGTCATAGATGATCTATGAGGCTGAAGTTTGATTTAGGGGACAAATTTCAGTCTTAGAGATCATTCAAAATAATTTTGTGAGGAGACATGATTCTCCCAAATTCTACCCCTCCTTTGTTTTTACGTGCTGAGGTGGATGGTTTTACTATAAGTCATAGAGCTTGTATTGCTTTTCTTAAATTTTGGTCTAAGATCTGTAAAAAGCAACAGAGAGTCCCGTGGCACCTTTAAGACTAACAGATGTATTGGAGCATAAGCTTTCGTGGGTGAATACCACTTCATCATGCGTCTGATGAAGTGGGTATTCACCCATGAAAGCTTATGTTCCAATACATCTGTTAGTCTTAAAGGTACCACAGGACTCTCTGTTGCTTTTTACAGATCCAGACTAACATGGCTACCCCTCTGATACTTGGTCTAAGATCTGTACTCTTCCAGATTACAGATTGCCCCATTTTTGCCTTCAGGAGATGGAGGAACAACCTCTGCACTCCATATTGCCATGATATAAGACCTTCCAATTTATTATAAATAGGCTGGATTTTTCTATTACTTATTGTCGATATCTTTTAATCAGTGTAATCAACTACTTAAACAAAGATTGACAAATATTACCCAACAAGAAGATCTGGCTGTGATTCATGGTTCAAAGTTTGTCTTTTGGTTTTCTACTTTGAAGATGTCTCATGTTTTTGAACAGTATTTGACTGAATTATGAAATCCTCATTTATGTAAGGGATATACTCAATTAAGATACCAAACCATGGAAATTGCTGTCCTTACAGGTAGATATGGAAAAGTTCCTTCACATCTTCATTTTTGCTTGTGTAACTCTGGGGCAATGGAAGATCTACCTCATTATCTTTTGGACTGTAGATTTTTCCAGCTTCTGAGAACATACTGGATTTTACCTCTTTTATATAAAAGGAATTTTTATCACCATCTCAAAAGGATAATGTTTTTAGTTTTTTCTCATTCTCTGGTAGTAATCAAATCACTGGCAATTTTTG
>NW_027056079.1:0-6000 GCF_011386835.1 Chrysemys picta bellii
CATAGCCAAGATGGAGTCTGCTCTGCAGGCAGCTCTGACCAAGAAAAGGGATACGCGGGAACGCAGCAGGGAAAGATCCTTCTACCCCAGGGGCATCTGTTCCAACCCCGCCAGAGTGAACACACACACACACACACACACACACACATACCGGAAGAATATAGGAAAGGGAAATATTTGTTTCCACAGGGATGAAAGGAGAAAAACAACAGGGGGGAAGATGTGGGAAGCAGTAAGACAGGATTTCATTCATTACAAGGCCCCACTAGTATCACAGTCGGAAAGAACTGGGGGGAGAACGGTAATTCTATTTTGTAGAGGAGTTTGCTATTTCAAAATCAGATTTCATTCTGATTTGGAATCATATTCAAAAATTTTGAAATTCTGTGTGAAATAGAATTGCTGATCTCCACTGAGCTCTAAAGCAGCCTTGTAGGCTGCCCCAGAGCTGGAGACCCTTGGAGCCTTACAAGACCTAGCTCCACGGTAGCACACCTGGTGGGCTGTCCTGGAGCCATGGACCCTAAGAGCCCTACCTGGCGAGGAGTCACGAGCCTGGCAGCTGGGGCTCCCGCAACTTTCGGGCTCCCAGCTTCCCATCAGCCCACCAGGCAGGCAGCTGAGGAGCTGGGAGCCTGGAAACCCAGGTTCCCCAGCAGCGTGCCACATGGTCTATCAAGGAGCCCGGCAGCTGAGCTGTCAGGAAGCCAAGCAAGTTTCTGATGGAATTCTGCCTGGCCGGCAAAGTTCCATTGGAAACATGCTTGGTTTCTGGTGGATTCTGTCAGAATTGACACAGTCCTGCAGTGTGTTTCAATTTCAACAAAAGAGCAAACTCTGGCAATTGTTTTTTTCTAACAAGCTCCGCTAATTAGCAATGGAGAGCAACACGACACAATAGTTTTAAACAATAAGACCATCATAGACAAATCAAACAGCAGGGAAGATAATTTTTAAATAGGCAGAAGGTATGGTAATTATTCAGTGGAAATGCAACCTGCACCAACGCAGTCTTTGAGAGGTTTAGCCAACTTTACACCAGGTTAACTAGCAGCAATCTATTCTATTGAATAGTCAGTCCTGACAAATCTTTTGTTTAGCTGTGGAAGCCCTTTCTTTTTCCAGGTACGCATGATGACTCTGGCTGAGGTATGCTAGAATGGTACTTTGCTGAATTAAAGCCCTCATCATCATACCATCAGGTTTCAGGTCTCTCATAGCGTGCCATTCATCCTCTAAGAAGGAAGAAGCCACTGCACCTGCGACTCATCAGCTGCCTCTGAATTGGGTTTAAGTGAAGGGGGAAAGGGGCAAGTCAGAGTACCTGTAAACAGAGAAAAGACGACTATTGAATCTATTGAAGTCGTGGAGTTCCCCTAGTGTAACTGCAGCTGCTGCACACTTCTTCACGGGCTTTTTCTACAGCAGGCGAACAATCACCTAATATTGAGTATTTGCTTTCCAAGTTGCCCACTTTTGAATAATAAATCATAGGGCAAGGGTAATAAATAAAAAGCACATCCCCATTCATATTTCAATGGAACAAAAAGCACCTGGTATAGGAGAAATGAATTAACAAATGCAAAGAGAGAGAGGCTGTTTCAATTCATTATGCACAAGAGAGTTTTCTTCACAGCATTAGCAAAATTAATGCCTCCATAGTGAATTATATCTTCATGCACCCTACCAAAGTTAATCTCTAGTTCTCTCCCACCCCTATAGAATCTCATTTTTAGTAAAAATTCTGTTTAGTGCTTGTAGATCTCAAAACACTTTACAAATGAGGTCAGTACAATCATCTCCCCTCCCCCACTTTTTTTTTTTAAATGGAGGGGGACACTGGCACAGGGAGGCAAAGTGACCACCAAGTGACCCAGCAGCAGAGGCAGGAATAGAAACCAGGTCGCCTGAATCCCTGGCCAGTGCTCTAAACCACTAGACCACACTATCTCACATGTATTAGCATATTGAAAATTTAGTGCACCGTAAAAGTCAATTTCTGAGAAACTTGAGATTGAATTGAATATAAAAATATTACATTAATCTACTTTTTAAAAAATGTCTGAATGGGAAAGGTGCAGAAACCAGGGGACCTTGCTAGTTTTAGTCCAATCTTATCATAGCCACAATCATATATTGTGCTCAGGAAGTGAGCTTTAGGGCCTGCAGATCTCAAGCAATCTATAAGCCTGGGAACAGTGAAGGAACCAAACAAAGGCCTATTCTTGTGCACCTTAGAAGCTTTAGGAGGGCAACCTTATGCACCTAAGTGGCAGTGCGATCTCCATCCTCAAGATCACACTGCAGTCTGCCCAAAACGTGTGATCCAAGAGAAAAATCAAACTTGCACCACTAAAGGGTAGTTACTTCCAACGACCGCATTTAAAGGGTAAAAAGATGTTAATTAAATTAAACGTAACAATACCAAAATTCTTCACAAGTTTATCAGATTCCTTTTTGTTTAGCCAAAGAAAGAACTGAGACTATACTTGAATGTATACATTTTATTAATTGAATTACATAAATAGTAACAAATACATTCATAAATAAGGAGTTACAGAAAGCAAAGCAATGTGATACGACAATCAAAGTTCAATCCATGCATTTAACATGGGGTCGTTATCACACTTTTATCAAATAGGTATAATCAGAGCTAGATCATTCATTTCACACATCAGAAAGCGGCGATTTTAGCAAAATCATCTTAATACAGAACAGAATTAACTACCCAGTGTAAGTCCTTTAATACAGGTCATTGTTCAACACGGAATTGGCAGAAGTAGAAGTTTCCCACAATTATTACACTTTGAAAAGCTCAATAAGGTTTAAGGGATCCCCTAAAGCTGCAGAAATGCTACCCTCTTGAAAGTCTCTGGAGATATCTTTATTCTGCCTGGTCATCTTCATCCAAGATTTTGGAATTAGGAATGACAGTAAGAACTGAGGTAGCCAGGTGGGTCCTGCATCCTTGTTGAGCTAAAAATTCAAACCTCAGTGCTTTCAAACACCTACCCGAAATTAACTTTCACACCAATTAAATTGCACCAAACAGGCAACTTCAGCTTTGCCCTCTAAATACATCTACTAATGTACGGATACAAAAACATCTAGAATTGCCAACAATTCACACTAAACCAATACCAGAAAAACAGTCATAATCACAAAATACTGCACCTCTACCCAAATACCAAGACTTAACAGAAAAATACCTACCTAAAACATCCACATCATCATCCTTTGAATTCAATAAGCGTAAAGGACTACTAAAACACCACTACTGCCACTTCCACCAATGGACACAACTACTAAAAACACTCTCACTTCTGACACAATAGGTGCAAAGTTAATTTTGAATGTGTGGTACACTTTGGTTGGTGTGACCGTTTAAGTAGAGCAGGTGTTTGAAAGTTGTGAAGTGCGGAGAGTAACTGCCAGTTGCCAAAACATTTAGTTTTGTTTGCTTCCTTTTAGAAATGTGTGAGAAATACACAAGTTAGGCGTTACCTGGAGTAAATGTTAATTTTCTGAACCTTAACTTTATTTGAAGAGTTTTGGGAGGAGAATTGGAGGGGAGTGGAGGATTCAAATGTATACCTTCCCTTAAGTCACATCTTTGCACTTCCAGTAGGAAATGATGATTTCTTAATAATAGGAAGTTATAATTCTATACAACTTGAGTGTTTAAGGTCCATGCATTTCAGATTCACAGTTATGCCATGGTACTGACACTTCCTTCTTTTCCACTTCTGCTTCATGATGCCTGAATCAGAGAGAGGGAGCAAAAAGCGTGTGCAAATGAGAACCGCTTTCGACAACGGTCCAAAACCGGCCCGGACACTCCCTTTCGGATCTTACCACCAATAGCATGTCAGGTCTCCAAGAGTCCAAGAAGTGAGTAGAAAGCAGGAGACTTGGCTGCAGAATTCCAGGCAAGTTGGAAGCGCTGTTGGAAGGGCCGGAACTCTGGACACAGTCTCATGGGGGCGCCAGAAATAGTAGCAGATGAGACCTGTACCCTGTTTACAGGGTGCTCATTCAGAGCAGTGGCTGCATTTGGCCAAGTGCCAAGAGACTAGAGGGCAAAGACCGGATCCCTGATTACAGGGCGGTCGTTGGCAGCAGGCTGTGAAGACAGCACGAGGCCAAGAGACCCAGAGGGCCTCGGAGACGCACACCCTAGTTACAGGGAGGTCAAGCGGCCCACGTAACGGAAATGATTCTAATCCCCCAGATTTCAAAAGCTAGATGCAACCTGTACCCTGATTACAGGGTGGTCGCTGGCATTAGCCAAAGAGGAGAGACCATAATCTGAATTACAGGAAGGTCAAGCTGTCAAAGTACCAAAGAGCTCGATATGTCCCATCCTAGAGAGGCTTGTGACATGGACCCTAATTACAGGGATGTCACGCTGACTAATGGGGCAGAGCACGGCATAAAGCCAAATGAGCAAGAGGGCAGAGACCCAGACCCCAGTTACAGGGCGGTCACATTGCTCAGTTTAACAAAGAGCTCAATGCCCCTCCAAAGACAGGGGGAGGTGACTTGCACCCTGATGACAGGGCAGTCACCGTCAATAGCCAGATAACGGAGCAGAATGTCAAAACGACACAATAGCACAGACCGCGACACGGCTTACAGGGCGGTCACGCTGCTCAAGGTATTAAGAGGCTCGAGATTCCCCTACAGTCTAATTACATGACCTGAGGCCTGATTTGAGGTTGGTTACTGTGCCCAGAGTTCCTTTCCTTTTCCTTCATCTTCTTTTCTCCTCCGTGTATGGCATTCCTGACACTTCCTTCTTCTCCACTTGTGCTTCATGATGTCTGAAACAGAGAGATAGAGCACAAGGCGTGGGTAAGTGAGAACCGACAATGCCATGTCCCGTACGCAAACTCAGTGTAATCTACTGATACACGGTTCCTTTCCGCATCTGCAGACAGTCTGGATATTTAGGTCCAAGACAGTCCTTTGTGGTTTCTTCGGGCAGAATTAGACCCTCACTAGCTGAGCACCATCTTTCGGAAACCGGCCATCGGCGGGCGCCCCCCTCTGGCCTGGCGGCCATCGGCGGGCGCCCCCCTCTGGCCTGGCGGCCATCGGCGGGCGCCCCCCTCTGGCCTGGCGGCCATCGGCGGGCGCCCCCCTCTGGCCTGGCGGCCATCGGCGGGCGCCCCCCTCTGGCCTGGCGGCCATCGGCGGGCGCCCCCCTCTGGCCTGGCGGCCATCGGCGGGCGCCCCCCTCTGGCCTGGCGGCCATCGGCGGGCGCCCCCCTCTGGCCTGGCGGCCATCGGCGGGCGCCCCCCTCTGGCCTGGCGGCCATCGGCGGGCGCCCCCCTCTGGCCTGGCGGCCATCGGCGGGCGCCCCCCTCTGGCCTGGCGGCCATCGGCGGGCGCCCCCCTCTGGCCTGGCGGCCATCGGCGGGCGCCCCCCTCTGGCCTGGCGGCCATCGGCGGGCGCCCCCCTCTGGCCTGGCGGCCATCGGCGGGCGCCCCCCTCTGGCCTGGCGGCCATCGGCGGGCGCCCCCCTCTGGCCTGGCGGCCATCGGCGGGCGCCCCCCTCTGGCCTGGCGGCCATCGGCGGGCGCCCCCCTCTGGCCTGGCGGCCATCGGCGGGCGCCCCCCTCTGGCCTGGCGGCCATCGGCGGGCGCCCCCCTCTGGCCTGGCGGCCATCGGCGGGCGCCCCCCTCTGGCCTGGCGGCCATCGGCGGGCGCCCCCCTCTGGCCTGGCGGCCATCGGCGGGCGCCCCCCTCTGGCCTGGCGGCCATCGGCGGGCGCCCCCCTCTGGCCTGGCGGCCATCGGCGGGCGCCCCCCTCTGGCCTGGCGGCCATCGGCGGGCGCCCCCCTCTGGCCTGGCGGCCATCGGCGGGCGCCCCCCTCTGGCCTGGCGGCCATCGGCGGGCGCCCCCCTCTGGCCTGGCGGCCATCGGCGGGCGCCCCCCTCTGGCCTGGCGGCCATCGGCGGGCGCCCCCCTCTGGCCTGGCGGCCATCGGCGGG
>NW_027056080.1:0-6000 GCF_011386835.1 Chrysemys picta bellii
ATCTCCAACATCAAACAGACCAACAAAAAAACATGATCAATAACCATACTTAACTTGCAAACTTGACATCAAATTAACTTCCATTCCAGGAAACAAGTACTTCATGTCCCCCACAGCCATACTTCAACTTCACTGGTTCTTTGGCAAATTGGACCCCCATCTTCACACAGAACCTACAATGACAAAAAAATTTAACAACGCTCACACTGCACACCAATCGACACCATGAAGACTATCTCAAACCATCTGCAATTATGCAACCGGCACCTATTTCAGCATCATTTTCCATCCCCCTACAAACAAATGCAACACCACCATGTGAAATAAAACATACACCGTGACACCTTCTTTTACAGGATACTGACACTGGCACCCCAACATGTGCATCCACATACACGCATCACATATGAGCAATACTTTTAAAGAACACCACACAGTACCACACCACACAATACAGAAAAATAAAACCAGATACTCACTCTTTTTCCCACCAGGTCTAGCCTCACATCTATCTTCTATCCAAACTTGTGTCAATTTCCACTTCATCTCAGGAACAGGCAAGACTCAGATCCTCCACTGCTGCTCAGTAAGTGAGCAGAAAACAACCCAAAAAGTAAAAATCATATTGCCACGCTGCTATCATACTTTCCACCTCTTTTTTAAAGGAAATTTAGCAATGTGGTGTGGAAGCACGTGCCTCAAGCACATACTTTCCACACTACACTACTGCCCCTTTCCCTTGCATTTATCATTCCAATCACCATGCCTAACTAAAATGCTCACTTCCTCAGAAAACACCAATGGTGAGTAGAGAAACAGTATACATTCCAATCACCAGGACTTCACACCGTAAAAGTACTTACACACACCTCGCACGACATTCTTTCACAAACTGCACCTCCCAAAGCCTCTTAAGTACCTGCAAAACACAAAATAATAATCCAATGAGTACTCACCATCAAACCCACAGATGATGCAACACATCCCACCCTATTTCTTCAACAAACCATCTACAGTAACAGGAATCACATATCATGAGATCCCTTCCCCCTCCCTAGTATTGCAACTCTCAGTCCCGTTACATATTTTCCACACTCTCCTCACCACCGCTACCCCTTGCCCAAAGGATATCAACAGATCTCCACACCAATATCACACATCTGCAATATATTCAAGGGAAAATACTCAACATTTTAGGGCACACATGGCAACACCCTCACTAACCACCCACCAAAGTCCAACCTTCTTCTAGAGAACAAGCAACAACTTAACCCAAATGTTGTCTTCTCCACCTGTTGTCTCACACACACAAAACTGGTGAAGAACCCATTCATAATAAGCCCACCTCACCTAACCCAGCAAAGACCACACTCCCATCAACAGTAGCGCACTAAAAGCTCAAACTTAACACTTACCTCATGGATGCAAGCAGCTCCTCTGCTCCCACTGGCACTACCATTACCAGGAACCATGTAAACCAAACGGGGCGCACTTGCCACAGCCCATTCCCTCAGTTCTGGACTCAGATCCCCCTGTGGCACACAAACAATAAATGCCACATGCTGCTAAATGCCACAACAGCACAATACCACACTCCCTTTGCTAAACTGACCTATTCAACACCCCAAAAGAGCCCCAGCACACCTATACCTACAATGAAGCAACAACCAACTACTTCTATACAATTAAAATGAACATGCAAAATACTCACAATTTACACAATACTCATGGCCCTTTCCCCCCCCCATGACAGGGGCCCCATCAGTAACTAGAATGCTCACATCCTCCTCAGAAAACCAACACCCAATAGAAGACAGACAAACAAGGTAGTGGTGACCAGTGATGCAAACCCAGTGCCCTGTAAGAGAGAAGAACTGAGAATGGAGCATCTCTAGTTACAGGGAAAACACACACTCCCACCATACAATGAGCTCGCTCATACAACCGTTAAGATGGAGCAGACTTTAGAGGACTCCCGTCCCTAAACAAGAAGCCTCAACAGCACAAATACTTCTGACCATCAAACACTTAGGCAGATACTTAACTTTGACAGCCACTCCCAATCTCCTTTTCCTTTGTACACGGGCCTTCGCTCCCATACATTGGCATCCATCCAACGCAGACATACAGCTATGCCACGACAGACAAAGATAGAACTAGTCACAACCCTCCATGGAACGAGGTGACGCAGTACCAGATATGGATGCACCTGCAAATACAAACAAAGCTTGACTGAAAACCTACTCACAAAGCTCCCAACTATACAATATGAAAGATGACCTCATCTGCATACTGCTTACTTGAGAGGGAACACCTACTACACATTACACCCCCCTCAGAGAACACACTCATCCACATGGAAAATGGCTACACTTCTACAATACTGATGGCCCTCCCCCTTTCCCTCTGCCACAGGGAGACATCGCTAACTAGGATGCTCACATCCTCCTCAGAAAACCACCACCATGTAGAAGATGGACAAAGGAGGTAGTGGTGACCTGTCATGCAAACCCAGTGCCATGTAAGAGAGAAGACCTGAGAACAGAGCATCTCTAGTTAGACAGAAAAAAATCTGCCAGCAATCAGCATTCCTCCAGGGGAAACACACTCTATTCATACAGTGAGCTCCCTCACATGCCCATTAAGAATAAGCACAGTTTAGAGGACTCCCATCCATAAACAAGAAGCCTCAACAGCAAAAATACTTCTGACCATCAAACTCCTCAACAGATACTTAACTTTGATGGCCACTCCCGCTCTCAAGATGTTCTTTTCCTTTCTACACAGGCCTTCGCTCCCATATGTCAACATCCATACAGCAATGCCGTGACAGTCAAAGAAAAGTAAAGTAGTCACGCCCCACAGTACCAGATCTGGATACATCTGCAAATACAAAGAAAGCTTGACTGAAAACCTACTCACAAAACTCCCAACTACACAATACAAAAGATGACTTCATCTGCATACTACTTCCTGAAGAGAAGGAACATCTACTACACATTACACCCCTACTCAGAGAAGCCCCACCCCCACCCCAGACACTCTCATCCACATATTGCTGGTCCTCCCCATGTCCCACCAAAACAGGGACCCATCGCTAACTAGGATGCTCACATCCTCCTCAGAAAACCACAACCATGTAGAAGACAGACAAGAGATGAAGTGGTGAGCTGTCATGCAAACCCAGTGCTGTGTAAGAGGGGACAACTGAGAATGGAGCATCTCTAGTTACAGACAGGTCACTCTGACAGCAATCAACCTTCCCTCACGGGAAACACACACTCCCTCCATACAACAAGCTCCCACCCACCCCTCACGTGCCCATTAAGAACAGGCAGAGTTTAGAGGACTCCGATCCCTAAACAAGGAGCCTCAACAGCACAAGTACTTCTGACCATCAAACCCTTCAGCAAATACTTAGCTTTGATGGCCACTTCCACTCTCAAGCTCTTCTTTTCCTTTCTACACAGGCCTTCACTGCCATACATCCACATCCATACAGCAGTGTCATGACAGTCAAAGAGAAGTAGTCATGACCCTCCACAGAATAAGACTATTCGGTACCAGATCTGGACACATCTGCAAATCAAAACAAAGTTTGACTTAAAATCTCAGTTATAAAGTCTACTCATAAAGCTCCCAACACCATAATATGAAAGATGACCTCACCTACATACTGCTTCCTTGAGCAAGAACACCTACTACACATTACACCCCCCCTCAGAGAACCCCACCCCAAACACTCATCCACACAGAAAATAGCTATGCTTCTACATACTCGTGGCCCTCCCCCTTTCCCTACACCACAGGGGCCCATTACTAACTAGGATGCTCACATCCTCCTCAGAAAACCACAACCATGTAGAGGAGAACACAAGGATGAAGTTGTGACCTGTGATGCAAACCCAGTGCTGTGTAAGAGAGAAGAAGTGAGAACGGAGCATCTCTAGTTACAGACAGGCCACTCTGCCAGCAATCAACCTTCCCTCAGGGGAAACACACGCTCCCTCCATACAACAAGCTCCCACCCATCCCTCACAGAACCATTAAGAATGGGCAGACTTTAGAGAACTCCCATAAGTAAAGAAAGAGGCTCAACATCACAAACACTTCTGACCATCAAACCCTTTGGCATATACTTATCTTTGGAAATTGGACAGGAGCTCCCCGTCTCAAGATCCCCTTCACCTCAGTAGACAGGCCTTCACGCCCATACATTGAAATCACTCACAAACATACAGCGCCAGCATAGCAGACAAAGAGAAAAATATTCACAACCCTTCACATCACAATACAACTCGATACCGGATCTGAACACAGCTGCAAATATAAAGAAAGCTTGCCTGCAAACATGGCTTATAAACTCAACTCACAGGGCTCTAGACAACTGAGTAAAAGAAAATACAGAAGGTTAAGAGAAGAAACACTTACTAAATATTACAATCTCCTCAGACTAGTCCCCACCTAACCCAAACAGAAAACTACTATGCTTCTACAACAGTCCACCACCATGGACACGCTACCAGTACTAGATATGTGCGTTTAACAGAAGCTCTATCAGAAACAGCCCCCAATGTGTTCCCTCCCAATGAAAATACAAATGATAACACATAAATCAAACACACTATAAACAAGCTGAAATGAAAAAAAGCACATTACACAGAAATAAGGACAGAAAAACAATACACTAACCACAAATACATGTAATTGTTACCCCATATCAATACTCACCATGACTATAAACACCCACACCTATGCACATCTCTTTAGACCAACACAAAGCCGAATGACTTCCAGGGACAAGACCCCAGCTTATATACTGCCTAAGCTCCACCCCCTCCATTTCCCAGCATGCCTTAGAAGCCAAAGGCAGCTATAAATACAGGCTCAGGCAACCCAGAAACCCTTTAGTTCATTCCTAGCTTAGCAGCAGCAAGGACTATTCATTGTGATGTATTAATCAGCCTCCCTTCTTACAATAAAAATTTATAGAAGACAAACTATAATTACCATATTTTAGGTTCCTAAAAAGAAAATTCTACCTAGAGGGAAGAGGGGACTCCACAGTAGGTGCAGTTGGGGGCTGCTGAAAGAGGTATCTCAACGGTCCTGGAGGGATTTGTTTGTACTGTGAGACGGTATTTGGGAGGTAATGGAAAGATTACTTGGCTGGTGTTCGAGGGCATACCTAGAGCCTCACGCTGAAGATGGAGGGCAGTGTCACTCCCTGTCAAGCTGCCCAGGCAGCTGACACAGACCAGAGACACTGCACCATCCCCATGACCAACTTTACGGAAAATGGTAACCTGTGCAAACTTGTACTTTGCTCCCGGGCTACCTTCCCCCATTCCCTGCATGCCCCTCTGCCTCCTCCAAGTGCTTAATTTACATAGACAAAGGTCACATAGCTCTACCCTGGCACAAATTAAGCACTGTATGGGCAGCCAGAGAGCACTGGCTGTCAGGTAGGCACCCAGCTCTTAAGGCAGGGGCAGGCAAACTTTTTGGCCTGACAGCCACATGGTGTTTTGGAAATTGTATGGAGGGTCAGTTAGGGGAGGGGAGTGTGGCCCCCTGATAGTCCACCCCCAGAACTCCTGTCCCATCCAACCCCCCCATTCCCTGACAGCCCCCCAGGACCCCTGCCCCATCCACCCCCCCGACTCCATGTCCCCTGACCACCCCCAGAAACCCCCCCCAACTGCCCCCCAATGCCCCATCCAACCCCCCTCCTTCCTGACTGCCCCCCAGACCCCTGCCCCATCCAATCACCCCTTTTCCCTGTCCCCTGACTGCCCCCTGCTGCTCCATCCAACCCCCCCTCGTTCCTGATTGCCCCCCAGACCCCTGCCCCCATTCAACCCCCGTTCCCCATCCTCTGACCACCCCAACCCCTATCCACACCCCCTCCCCACCACCCTGAACTCCCCTGCCTTCTATCCAACCCCCCTGACCCCTTACCATGCTGCCTGGAGCACCAGTGGCTGGCCACCCAGAGCA
>NW_027056081.1:0-6000 GCF_011386835.1 Chrysemys picta bellii
AGTTAGAATCAGGACTCACAATTTGTCAAGACTACTCTGTTTATTAGCACAGCGCTCTGCTAATACATTCAGATAAGGTGAGCCCCCCTTCCAAGACCCACACTACCTTAGTTTATACAGGTAAAAAGGGTGCGAACTTAACACGAGGACAAAGAAAGCAGAACTGACAAGTTTACCTGAGGCTAGACATACATATTCAATTTACATACTAAGTTTTACAGATCTTCAGCTGATGTTCCACAATTAGCTTAAGTGGATTCATTGTTTATGTCTTAATGTTCCTTTTCCTGACACCTGTATTTCAGCATTCCTTATTTCTGCTTAAAGGTACATACAGCATTTCTTTAATCCATTCTACTTTTACAATCCCTCCTTTTGATCAAGCTACGCTATGACCAACAATTACTGGGTTCCACATATTAACCGTTCTTTATCCCTTTGTTCATCAGCGATATTCAAAATCATTATATTAGCACTCTGTTTTGGGGCAGTCACCTGGGTGGCATACCTTACACAATTCTGGATACAACAGGAGATTAACTGAAAACATACAAAAATCATTACGATTCCAAACAGGATAGTCAGTGCTCCCTGAAACAACCAGTTTCCTATGCCAGAGAAATTGAACAGGTTACTTAGCCATTTCCATAAAGAACTTGGCTCTTCATGGGGAAGATATACGATTTGTTCTAAGTGGTTAGCGCTATCTATTACCTCATTGGTGTTGTCAGGTATAAACACACAACATTTTTTTCCAATGAGAGCACAGTTCCCTCCTTTGGCCGCCAGCACTATGTCCAAGGCCTGACGGTTTTGGAGGGCCATCTGTCGGATCGCCCCTGTTTCTTTGGCCAGGGCTTTTAAACTCTCTCCGGTTTCATTTGCCATTATTTCAACTACTGCTTGTAACCTCAGGAGCCTTTTTGCATGGTGTATTACTCCCCCAAGTGGCATAAGGGAACCGCCAATGGCCTCTTCCCAGGTTAAGGGGCTTATGTTATTTACATACCAGTGGGCATCTGGTAAGTCCCTTCTTATACGCCTGAAATTACGGAGGCGTTCTCGTAGGAAGGACCCTAGCACTCGGAATTGTGGGAAGAGTCGGGTGGGATAACAGATACCTGACCAGTTAGCTGGTAACGCAGTATAAGCTTTGGTCCCACAAACCCAATGATGGCCTATTAAGGCCGGGAAGGGTTGGTTGCACCCATCTGTCACATAGGTGCCTGCAAAGGAGGAGTAATATCCTCCAAAGGGCACAGGGTAATTCTCCTTACGAGGAGTGGTGTTATTTGCATGGCACTGAAAGACTGTATTGTTTTCACTAAGGTTACTGTAGGGGGAACATGAGATTGATTTTTCTGTTTGATCCCAGGTCGAGAAAAAATTCATATCCCCATACCTGGCCCGCCACTCTTTAGTTTTCTTCGAATAATCCCATACACCATTGGCCACAATATGCTGAAGGCAACGGCTTCTTCCCAGATCCAACCCTGTCTCATTACATACCCAACATCAATGATCTTTTCCCTCCACCACACTTATCCATTTAGATACATTTATTCCCACTGCTTCCCAAGTGTCATTGCTGTTCCATGTTTTGTTAAACGGACGAGGTCCTCCAGTGAGGTCTGGGGAATTGAGTGGGATTGCCAGGACAGGAACACCAGCTTGAGAGTGGGCTGGGATGTTGTTGCACACCCAGCAATTAGAAATATTAAGGGTCTGAGCTATCCACACTTGCTGCTGGATGAAAGAATTGTCATTGTGGACTCCCCGGACCTTAAGACACCAGCAGCCAAGGAACAGGCGCCACCAGAGGCGCATGTTGGAGGCAAGACCCTGCTGGTTCTGACAACCTCAACTGAGGGAACTGAGGTCACGGTTTTACATCCACCAGGTAGCAGGCGCTAGACTAGCTACTGCTTCTTCTTGCGCCTTGCTTTAGGTCATCGTCTGCTTCTGGCAACCCTTACAAGAGCGTAGATTGTAAGGTATTGCAGGCTATTCCTCTACGTCTTCTTCTGGAGTCAAAATTGACTCTGCGTGGTTCTGAGGTGATGATTGGTTCGCTGGGGATGGTGCCTTCTTACACTGCGAAGCATGTATCCACGCTGCGATGCCAGATAGTTTAACAGCTGTCTGGGTAGTAAGCAGTACCTGATGAGGCCCCTTCCACCGGAGTTCCAAGGCATGTTTTCGATGATAGTGCCATACGTAGACCCAATCACCTGGCTTGAGGTCATGGCAAGCGTCAGAGGTGGGTTCCATTGGCCAGGCGGTTCAACCCTGTGAATGGAAGTGACTTACGGCTTATATTAATCCCTTGCAATATTGAAGGAGCATACAGTGAGTAAAGTTCAAGTCTGGGACTGGAGTAATGGTAGCCATAGCTCGCATAGGGCGTCCCATCACAATTTCAAAGGGACTCAATTTATGCCTTTGGGATGGAGTGGATCGCATTTCCATAAAGGCCAGTGGTAGAGCCGCTGGCCAGCTTAACCCTGTAGAGTCACAAATTTTAGCAAGCTTATTCTTATGTACACCATTTCGTCTTTCAACTGCACCTGCGCTCTGTGGGTGGTAGGGACAGTGCAAGAGGTGTGTGATATGTAAAACACGATCCAGGTGTTGAACAAGTTGTCCGCTAAAATGTGTACCCCAATCACTGGACAGAGTGGCAGGAATTCCCTTGGTAGGCATAATATGATTTAACAAACATTTGGCAACAGACAGTGAGTCAGCCTTTCGACAAGGAAAGGCTTCGATCCAACCAGAAAATAAACATACCATAACCAAAATAAATTCATATTGTTGATACTTAGGCATTTGTACAAAATCAAGTTGCCAATGCAAGAATCGTACTTGGGGCAGGCCCCGGAACCCCTGAGCCACTTTTACAGGTTTACCAATATTGTGGCTTTGGCAAGTGGTACAGGCGGCACAGTGGCGGGTTGCAAAAGAGCTGAAATGGGGAGCCCACCATCCTGCCTTAGTTACAGCAGAGACCATCCCCTCCTTTCCGACATGTGTAGCAGGGCGGACAGCGACGGGTAGAGTGAAAAGGGGGCCACAAAGGCGCCGGCAGGCGAACGGCAAAGGGAATCAGGATGTAGAGAGCAACCCTGGGCAACCCCGGAATCCTTTTCGGCTTCTGGGTCAGAGTCTTGGAGCAGGGTGAGGTTAGTGAGGGACGGCAGTGGTATAGAAACAGAAAGGGAACCTAGAAACGCATCTGGGGAAGGTTCTATGGCAGCAGCATGTTTAGCAGAGGTGTCAGCAAATGCGTTACCCTTAGCAACATCAGTATCCTCCATCGAGTGGCCAAGGCACTTAACAATAGCTAGGGCAGACGGAAGTAAAACTGCATATAGGAGAGCAGCGATGTAGGGGCCATTTTTGATAGGGGTACCGGGGGAGGTAAGGAAACCCCGAGCTTGCCAGAGGGTGCCAAAGTCATGTACAACCCCAAAAGCGTAGCGGGAGTCAGTGTAAATGGTGGCAGAGCATCCCTCCACCAAAAAGCAGGCACGGGTGAGGGCAACTAATGCAGCAACTTGCGCTGAGGTTACAGAAAGTAAAGGCGCAGCTTCTAGAGTTTCAGAGAGTGACACTACAGCGTATCCTACAAGGAGACGACCTTGGTTGTCTCAAAAACAGGAACCATCAGTAAACAAAACAAGGTCAGAGTTAGGGAGAGGGACATCAGAAAGGTCAGAGCGTGGGACGGTGACAGCAGAGACAGTTGCAAGGCAGTCGTGGGGATCACTGTCATCAGACAAAGGAAGGAGAGTGGCAGGGTTTAACTGAGAACAATGCTTTATGGTGATATACGAAGCCGACAGCAATAAAAGTTCATACCTGGTAAGGCGGGCGGTGGAGAGGTGGCCTGTGTTAGGTTGTAGCAGGAAGGTTTCCACAGAGCGAGGGACCATGAGGGTAAGAGAAGAGCGGAGGACAAGGGATTCGGACATTTCGACTAAGCGCGCTGCGGCAGCCACAGCACGCAGGCAGGGGGGTAAGCCTTGGGCAACAGGGTCCAAAGTGGCAGAGAAATAAGCCACTGGGCGGTTTTTGTCTCCGTGCATCTGAGTGAGGATTCCCAGTGCACACCCAGATTGCTCGTGGCAGAAAAGGGTAAAGGGCTTAGAATAGTCAGGCAGCCCTAAGGCAGGGGCAGAAGCCAAACCACGTTTGAGGGAAACAAAGGCAGAGTCGGCCTCAGGGAGCCACGGCATGGGGTCAGGCACAGAGACTCGAGTGAGGTCCTGGAAAGGTTTTGCAAGGGAGGCATATTGGGGAATCCATTGCCTGCAAAATCCAGCCATGTCCAAAAACTTTCGGCCCTGGCGTGGGGAGCGGGGTCGGGGAAAACTGAGGATAGCTTGGATGCAGGCGGGAGAAAGTGTACGGGAACCCTGGGAGAGGAGAAAGCCAAGGTATGTGACGGAGGCCTGACAGAGCTGTAGCTTAGAGTGAGAAGCCTTGTGCCCCTTCTTTGCTAGGGCAGTAAGGAGCACTAAAGAATCAGTTTCTGAGGCAGACAACGAAGGGGAACAGAGGAGTAGATCATCTACATATTGGACTAGTGTGGCCCTGGACGGAAAAACAAGGTCAGCAAGGTCTCTGATTAATGCTTGGGAAAAGTAAGATACGCTTTCAGTATACCCCTGAGGGAGTGTGGTCCATGTGTACTGCTACCCCTTGTAAGAAAAGGCAAAAAGATACTGGGAGTCAGGGTGAACTGGGGCAGAAAAGAAAGCAGAGCACAAATCAACAACAGTAAAATGAGTTGCACCTGGTAGGATAGAAGCCAGAATTGTTGCTGGGTTAGGGACAACAGGAAAGGCGGGTATAACAATGCGATTAATGGTTCAAAGATCCTGAACAAAAAGCCACGATTTACCATCAAACTGGGAGGATAGGGTGTTACAGGGGCTGGAGCAGGGGACAATAATGCCTTGTTCCTGCAGGGCGGTCATGACCGGAGCAATGCCAGCCTCTGCTTCGGGGTTTAAAGAGTATTGAGACAGGCAAGACAGGGGTTTAGAGGAGTCAACAGTAATGCAGACAGGGTCAGTATTTAAGCAGCCCACTTCAGATGGGTGGGTTGGCCACAGAAAAGATGGGACCTGCGAAATTAGGTGCTCAAGGGATGGGATCAATGGGTAACAGGGAACTGGAGTGGAAAGGGAAGTTTCAGACAGCAGGGAGGCCACAGAATCGCTCAGAGAGGACTGGGGTATTTGTAAGTAGACACCATCTGGGGAACAATAGATAGTACAGCTAAGTTTACATAACAGATCCCGACCCAAAATGTTTACCGGAGTGGAATGAGAGAGAAAGAATGCATGATCCACGGAAAGGGGACCAACTTGGACTGGTAGAGGTTTTGAGGCGAATTACTCCTGATGCACACCAGTGTAAATAAAGGGGCAGGGAATGAGGCTGCCTGTGCTCCCCCTGCAGGATTCAGTGTTTCCCTTTGATGTTTACAACTGTTTTCTCACAGCCCTGTGGCCTCTAAGATTGTAGCTCTTCTCATTAAGTCTAATAGTGTTCTTTGTTTCTTAAGGACGTTCTTACTTTTCCTAACGCAAGAACAAAATACTTAGCTTCTCCATCTCAAAGAATATTCCCAGTACAGGTGAATTTACACACATCACATGCTTTTAAATTGGATAGTTACATTATACTCATTTTACAAGGTGGGCCCTTAGGGACAGAGAAGTCAAGGGACAGGACTAGCATCACAGTGGGATTGCGTAGGAGTGCCTTACCTCTTTCTGCTGGGTACAGTTGCTACCTCAGTCTCCCACTTGTTCCCAGCTTGTCTGGCAGGAAGGGCAGTTTTGTGCTCTAGGCATACTGGAGAAAGTCAGGCTACACAGACTTCCACATATGAAAGTACCGGGGGGGTGCGTAAAGCCCACTCTAGAGCTTCATTCTCTGCTGTCTCAAAGAGGGTGGTCTATGAAAACCCAGTCTTTTTATTAATGG
>NW_027056082.1:0-6000 GCF_011386835.1 Chrysemys picta bellii
GTCTCCGGGGTGTGGCCGCTGTCACATGCTGACAGCTACTTGGAGCCACAGGTGAGAGCTGGGTATTGTCAAGTGGGGACCAAAATGGATGAGCTACTCCTAGGAGTACGACTGCTCCCCCATCAGAGGTACTACCCCTCCCTGACAACCCCATGTGAGTAGGTAACCGCTCGATAGCTTTCATCACCATATAGTTTTTGACAGGTTACCACACCCCATCCCCATTGCCGGCGCCGTCCCCATTTTTCTGTGTTTTGCCGGGGGAAGGTTGCGTGCTTGTGTTTTGACATATTTAGAGAAAAAAGTATGCAAGACTAGAAAGAGAGGCTGTAAGGGGTTTACAGCTCCCTCCCCGTCCGTCTGGGCAGGAGACAACAATAGGGTGACCAGACGTCCCAATAAAATCGGGACCGTCCAGATACTTAAGTATTTGTCCCGCGTCCCGATTGATCTTCGGTCGGGACGCTGCACTCCGCTTTTTTTTTTTTTTTTTCTCTCCGCCGGCAGCACTCGGCTGTTCTCAGCTCCCGCCCCCGACTGCCGGCAGCACTGGGCCACAGTAGGGAATTGGGAGAGGGAGCTGTTTGTGTCCTTATACCGGCAGCACTCAGTTTTTTGGGTTTTTTTGCTCCGCCAGTGACCCCCCCGCCCCCTTTGTGTCCCGATATTTTCTTCCTGTCATCTGGTCACCCTAGACAACGCCCCTCGCTATGATACTTCTGGGATACCTTGGTTCAGGGGAAAATTAGCTCAGTGTTAATGGTTCAGGCCTGCAGTCAGACCGAGCAAAGATAGAGAGTCTGTGTCACAGGGCAACGGTGAGGGATGATCTCTTCCGGCCTCTAAGTGCCCTCTACAGGCTGGTGTCTCGCCTGCCGCTGGTCCCGGTGTACCTCCCAGACCCCGGTACCCCTCTACGTCAGGGTCCTGCCCCCGGCAGTAACCCACTATCTGGGTGTCCAGGGGAACCCCCAACCCTCTAACCACACCTTGCCTCAGTGGCTACTGCCAGTCACTGTCTAGCCCCCGCTCACTGGGGCGGACTGCAGTATATAAACCACGCATCATCGGCAAGGGGGGTTGGACCAGCTGCCTCTGCCTATCTCTCGGGTGCCCCTCTGCAGCCCGAGTACCTTTTGTAGATGTAAAAGTATCCGGACTCACCCCTGCGGCGCCTCCTGCTGGTCGTCCAGGGAATTAGCTCTCCAGCCTCTGGAGCGCCCTCTGCAGGCCAGTGATCCGCCTGTCCTCTGCACGCAGGCTCCCGTGTCCTTCCCAGGACCCCGGTGCCCCTTGCTCTGGGTGCTGCCCCCTGGCAGTACCCACACATGCTAGGTCTCCCCTCCCAGGTGAACCCCTACCCACTAACACCACCTCACCTCAGGATAAGGCCACTGCCAGTCACCAGCTAGCCCCCACTCTCTGGGGCAGACTGCAGTATAAGCCACTCATCGGCAAGGTTGGGTTCGGACCTGCTGCCTTGGCTTGGGCTGCCCTCTGCAACCCCCAGTACCCCTTGGCCTATTACCAGGCCACACCCTGGGGCTATCCAGGCTGGAGCTCCCCAGCTCCTCAGCCTTTCCCCAGCCCTGCTCCACTCAGGTATCCTGTCTAGCTCCCTGCAGTCAGGCCCGTCTCTCTCTGCACTCAGAGAGAGACTCTTGAGCTCCTGGCTCACAGCCTTCTTATAGAGGCCAGCTGGGGCCTGATTGGGGCATGGCCCAGCTGTGGCTACTTTCCCAATCAGCCCAGTAGCTTTTCCCTTTGCCCCAGCCCTCTGTCAGGGCTGTTTTAAACCCCTCAGGCAGGAGTGGGGTAGCCACCCTGCTACACACACCCCACCTCAAGATCCCCTCCACCGGGGGGGGGGGGGGGTAGGGTGTCTGTCTATCCCTAACGCCCCAGCATTCCTCTCAGCTGGGCCCGCAGGAAATCCCTCTCTGCTTGCAGGCTGTCCAGTGCAAGGAGCAGCTGCTCACTTCCTCCATAGTTTGGGTTCCCATGGTTGCCTTTTCAGCTCCCCCATGGGATCCCAGGTTTGTCTGGGGCCTCCCTGCCCCTGACAATCCCCTCTGTGGGGCCCTGGTCGTCACCACCCCCTCCTTCGGGGCAGTCTCAGACCCGGCCCGATCCTCTGGCCTCCCCCTCCGTCTCTGGGGGCTAGGCCGCTTTCCCCGGCGCCCCTTGTGGCAGAGGAGGCACAGCCAGTGCTCACCCCTGCCCACCTCAGGGCTAGCCTTGGCCCTGCGAGTTCCGTGAGGGCACTCCCCCTTCTTGTGCCCTGGCTCCCCACAGGCCCAACACAATTGGAGCCCCCCTGTTGGCTTCACAGGGGGCACTCGAGTCGGTCCATGGTCTGTCTCTGGCACAGCCCTTCCTTCAGGGCTCGCCTGGGCCCTGTGAGGGCACACCCTCTTCAAGTGTCCTGGTTCTCCACAGGCCCAACAGTTCTTTGACCTTGGCACCGGCCTCCTGCCCAAGGTGCCTGGCCCCCAATGAGGTCCTTGTGCCCTCCCCCGCAGCAGCTGGAGCAGCCTGGCTTGCTGCTCGGCGAGACGGGCCACACAGGCTCTCCAATAATAGTCCTTCATGGTTTTCTCCACCTTCTGTTCTCAAGTCTCTGCATTGGGCAATAGTCCACAGTCCTTGCCTTGGCCCCTTGTGTCACGGGTGGACCGCTATACCTGCATTCTCCACCATATGTAAGAGTATCCGGACTCACCCCTGTGGCGCCTCCTGCTGGTCGTCCAGGGAATTAGCTCTCCAGCCTCTGGAGCGCCCACTGCAGGCCAGTGATCCGCCTGTCCTCTGCACTCAGGCTCCCGTATCCCTCCCAGGACCCCGGTGCCCCTTGCTCTGGGTGCTGCCCCCTGGCAGTACCCACACACGCTAGGTCTCCCCTCCCAGGGGAACCCCCACCCACTAACCCCACCTCACCTCAGGATAAGGCCACTGCCAGTCACCAGCTAGCCCCCACTCTCTGGGGTAGACTGCAGTATAGGCCACTCATCATCGGCAAGGTTGGGTTCGGACCTGCTGCCTTGGCCTAGCCCTGGGCTGCCCTCTGCAACCCCCAGTACCCCTTGGCCTATTACCAGGCCACAGCCTGGGGCTATCCAGGCTGGAGCTCCCCAGCTCCTCAGCCTTTCCCCAGCCCTGCTCCACTCCGGTACCCTGTCTAGCTCCCTGCAGCCAGGCCCTTCTCTCTCTGCACTCAGAGAGAGACTCTTGAGCTCCTGGCTCCCAGCCTTCTTATACAGGCCAGCTGGGGCCTGATTGGGGCATGGCCCAGCTGTGGCTACTTCCCCAATCAGCCCAGTAGCTTTTCCCTTTGCCCCAGCCCTCTTCCAGGGCTGTTTTAAACCTCTCAGGCAGGAGCGGGGTAGCCCCCCTGCTACAGTAGGCCTTTATCTAGGCCTGCAGCCTGGGGTTTTGCCCAGAGCCCTCAATCAGGGCGGGGCGGCAATCGAGAAGGGGCTGTGGCCTACAGGCAGGCAGGCAGGCAGAGCAACAGAAGGTCCATTTGCCTGGCCACTGATCAGGGTGGGGCAGCAAGCAAGTAGGGGGGCTCTGACCTACAGTCCGGCAGAGCTGTGGCAGTCTAGGGGAGGTTACCTCTCTGGTGGGAGAGTCAGCACAACCGTCTGGCATCCGGATTCAGGTGGGAGCCAGACCAATGCAGGCCTCCTGACAACCAGGTGGGGAGGCTACCACTCCTGACCTTGGGTTGCCGGGGGTAGGGGAACCCAGGCCCTCCCACTCACCTACGTCCCATCCCAGGGCCCTAATAGAAGCGGAGTGGCCTGCCACTGGGTCAGCGGGGAAAATCCAACTGCAACACACTGGCCGGCTTGTAGTCAATGACACAGCTGAATCTGATTTGGCTTCCCTGGGCTCCTTCCTACACGACCATTCTCTGTGTACATGGGTTCCAGGGTTGTTGTTTGCTTTGGACCACGAAAAAGTTCAAGGAGCTGAGATTACAGAAAAGTCCCATAAAATGTAAAAGGGCTTAAAGCCAATGGGGTTCTTTCTCTCTCCACATACACCACATCTATCTATCTACCCCCATACACCCCCACATCTATCTCCATACACCACATCTGTCTATCCCCATACACCTCCTCTATCTATCTAGCTACATACTCCATAGACTCATAGACTTTAAGGTCAGAAGGGACCATTATGATCATCTGGTCTGACCCCCTGCATGCTGCAGGCCACAAAACCGTCCCTACCCTTCCCTTGACTCTGCTGATGAAGTTCCCAAATCCTGTGTTTTAGTGACTTCAATTGGCAGAGAACCCTCCTGCTAGCGATCCCTGCCCCATGCTGCGGAGGAAGGCGAAAAACCTCCAGGGCCTCAGCCAATCTACCCTGGAGGAAAATTCCTTCCCGACCCCAAATATGGCGATCAGTAATACCCCGAGCATGTAGGCAAGAGTCTCCGGCCTGACCCTTGTTAGCCTTTATACTATTTACCTACCATTGCTCGGTATTCCTCAGCTAATATGTTTTATCATTAAACCATTCCCTCCATAAACTTATCTAACTTAATCTTAAAACCAGACAGGTCCCTCGCCCCCACCGTTTCCCTCGGAAGGCTGTTCCAATATTTCACCCCTCTGACGGTCAGAAACCTTCGTCTAATTTCAAGCCTGAACTTCCCCACGGCCAGTTTATATCCATTCGTTCTTGTGTCCACATTAGTACTAAGCTGGAATAATTCCTCTCCCTCCCTTGTATTTATCCCTTTGATATATTTAAAGAGAGCAATCATATCCCCCCTCAGCCTTCGTTTTGTCAGACTAAACAACCCGAGCTCCTCCAGTCTCCTTTCATACGACAGGTTTTCCATTCCTCTGATCATCCTAGTGGCCCTTCTCTGCACCCGTTCCAGTTTGAGTTCATCTTTTTTAAACATGGGAGACCAGAACTGCACACAGTACTCCAAATGAGGTCCACCAGCGCCTTATACAATGGAAGCAGCACCTCCTTATCCCTACAAGATATGCCTCGCCTAATGCATCCCAAGACCGCATTGGCTTTTTTCACCGCCACGTCACATTGTCGACTCATAGTCATCCTCCGGTCTACAAGAACCCCTAGGTCCTTCTCCTCTTCCGTTACTTCTAACCAATGCGTCCCCAGCTTGTAACTAAAATTGTTGTTAGTCATCCCTAAATGCATCACCTTACACTTTTCACTATTAAATTTCATCCTATTTCTGATACTCCAATTCACAAGCTCATTCAAGTCTCCCTGCAGAATATCCCTATCCTCCTCCGAATTGGCAACGCCTCCCACCTTCGTATCGTCCGCAAACTTTATCAGTCCACTCCTGCAATTGGTTCCGAGGTCAGTTATAAATAGATTAAATAAAATGGGTCCCAAAACCGAACCCTGAGGAACTCCACTGGTAACCTCCCTCCAACCTGACAGTTCACCCTTCAATACCACCCGCTGCATTCTCCCCATTAACCAATTCCTTATCCACCTCTGGATTTTCATATCGATCCCCATCTTTTCCAGTTTAATCAATAATTCCTCATGGGGTACAGTATCAAACGCTTTACTGAAATCCAGGTATATTAGGTCCACCGCATTTCCCTTATCTAATAAGTCCGTTACTTTCTCGAAGAAGGAGATCAGATTCGTTTGGCATGATCTGCCCTTCGTAAAACCATGTTGTAATTTATTGCACTTGCCATTAACCTCAAGGTCCTCAACTACTTTCCCTTTCAGAATTTTCTCCAGCACCTTGCACACTACAGATGTTAAACTAACAGGCCTGTAGTTACCCGGATCACTTTTTTTCCCTTTCTTGAAAATAGGAACCACATTAGCTATTCTCCAGTCTAACGGAACCACCCCCGAGTTTACAGATTCATTAAATATTATCGCTAATGGGCCTGCTATTTCCTGCACCAATTCCTTCAATATTCTCGGATGAAGATCGTCCGGTCCTCCCGACTTAGCACCATTAAGGCATTCGAGTTT
>NW_027056083.1:0-6000 GCF_011386835.1 Chrysemys picta bellii
GCTTTGCCTGGGGGACTTGGCATTTCCTGTTGTAGTTGAGATGGCTGGGTATCACTGAGATAGATGACTGGTATCTCTAGAGCAGTGGTTCCCAAACTTGTTCTGCCGCTTGTGTAGGGAAAGCCCCTGGTGGGCCGGACTGGTTTGTTTACCTGCCGCGTCCGCAGGTTCGGCCGATCGCGGCTCCCAGTGGCCGCGGTTCGCTGCTCCAGGCCAATAGGAGCTGCTGGAAGCTGCAGCCAGTACGTCTCTCGGCCCACACCGCTTCCAGCTCCCATTGGCCTGGAGCAGCAAACCGCAGCCACTGGGAGCCGCGATCGGCCAAACCTGCGGACGTGGAAGGTAAACAAACCGGCCTGGCCCGCCAGGGGCTTTCCCTACACAAGCAGCAGAACAAGTTTGGGAACCACTGCTCTAGAGACCTTCAGTGAAACTGCATTTGCAGCGTGAATGAGACCAGGTGTTGAGCCTCAATCCATATGTCCTTGCCACCAATGTAGTGTCCCTCACTAGAGAGAAGAGGCTTGAGGAGTCTTCAGGATGCTGGTTACTCATAATTCTGTAGCTCTTTCTAGCTCACAGATTGGGAAATGCAGCTTGTGCTTCACAGTTACCACATAAGGTCTGTCTTGGCCTGGATTCAGCAGTCATGGAATGGACTGCTTACTGCATTACATGCAGCATCTCTTTATTAAACAGGAGGGTTCTGGCAATTCTTAGTGCAGAACTCCATGGGCTGTATCTGACTTGCAGGCTGAGCTTGGAGTCTTCCCCTCTCTAAAGGACTCACCTTGATGCTATTTCTCTGGTGCAACATACTGTTTAGGTCTACCTCTTATCTGATGTGCTCTTGTGAACTCATCCATCCATCCATCCATCCATCCCAGGAGAATCTAGGCACCAGTGAGACTGCTCCTGTGAGTAAGGCAAGCTGGATTTGGCTCCCATTTTGTGGACATGAGCAAATGGAAACATTTCCCTTCCTCCACCCCTTTTCGCCCGTTGTGAGATTCATACGATCTGCACCCCCATAAGCCAAATCAGTTGCTCAGGGGACAAAGCCCTGATCCACAAGAGAGGATTTTTCAATCCAGTTTATAAAGTGTTTTGCTGATTCCCACCTCACTGTGGCTTTATTTAAGGCTCTTCATTTTAAAACAGTGAGTTTTTTGCATTTGCTTATGAGGCTGGACCCTACAGCATCTCGGATTCTGCTTCCATTGAAGCTAGTGACAAAATTCCCATTCACATCAATGGTGCAGACTGAACCTTTAGTACACATGCCATTCCTCGCAGTCCTTAATGATATTTCATGTTATAACATGATCACCCTTATCACAGCACGATGTGCCTGGTATAGTATATGCTCCATACACAGAGTCCCTCAGGACAGCTTGTGGACTTGTATTATTTTTTCATTCGTAAGCCAATGCTGTAGGATATTCTGTGCCTGGTCACTTTCTAGAAATAAACAGACAGACTACAGAAATCAGGCTAGAGGTTCCCATTGGCGTCACAGAGAAACGTTGCGTTTTGATTTCTAAATACTGAATACACTCTCTCCACTTGCCCTTTGGAGCAAGTACTGAATGGCATTCCTTTCAAGTGGAATGGTAGCCACATCCCTACCAACCAACCTACAAACACTACGTAGAAAAATGGGATTCTATTTAGTCTATGGTTTGTGGGCAGCTTGATTCTGCCATTCCCAGTAGTTTAGGCAAAAAGTTTAATATATCTTTAGACAAATAATCCATCAGAGTCACAGTTTTGGCTCCCACACAACAATGCTGAGAGCTTTGGACCAGATCGGCACTTCCTTGTAATCGCATACGTATCACTGAGTAAAAATAACTACTCCTATATCTGATGCACTGTAAATTGCTAACGTTTGTATTCACTGCAGCTCATTCTCTTAGCAGCATGTAAAACTGTTCTTACTGAACACAGCTCCCACTGCTCTCCAAGTTAAGAAATCAAGCCGCTAACGAACAAATCCGGGCTCAGTTAACCCCCAAGCATACCTGCCTGGTATGGCAAGCAGCCAAGCTGGCCAGCTTATCACAGTCAGTTTCAGACTTACAGTTTCCTTGTACTAATAGCTGCTAAATGAAGTTGCACTTCAAGGGTTTGGGGGGCGTGTCCTACCTCTCTTTCCAAGTCCCTGTTTGTTGTAATCCAATGCTCAGCTTGATGATGGCAAGCAGCTACTTGCTCAGTTTCAACCTCCCTGCACATAGGAGGATCTATTTCCTTTTAGCAAAAGCTTTGTTTAGATTTGCATTGTAACCTCATCTCCCAGCAGCTGCATGGGGCTTAACAGCCTTCCTTCAATTTTGAACACGGTTGCCTTTGTCACAGAGGTCTCCTACTTACTGTAACCACCACTAAAGACCTCCCACCTGTTTAGTGCCTTGTGTGGACAGCTGTTCTAGGTTCCCTTTGCATATTGTTCAGATTCACTTCTCAGCTGCACCTTGGTGTTTTTCCTTTTTCCCAAGTGTTTTGGTGTGATGTGCCGTAACAACCAATACAATGAGAACAACTTTACTGGAGACAGTAAAAGGAAAAACCCAATTGAGTAACAACCTTACATTTTATAGAGCACTTTTTGCTCCAAAGGATCCCAAAGTGCATACAATACTTTAAAAAATGATCTGAAGTCCATGCACACTTTACTTCAACCACCACTGAAATGTAGTCAACTCTGGGATGAAAAGCAGCAACTATTAACAGCACTATACAACAATTAAGGACAGAAAGCTCAGAGACAGCATAGTGGCAAGCAGTGTGAAAATCCAGATATGATAGATAGATACTATTATTATTATTTATTTGTATTACATTAGTGCAATCAGGATCAGGGCCCCATTGTGCTAGGCTCTGTACAGACAAATTAGGAAGCCATAGTCCCTCCCCAAAGAGTTTACAATCTGGTTTAAGATAAAATATAATCAGTGGGTATGGCATAATTGGAAAATATGCTACATACTCACAGGGTCTGATCCAATTCCCACTAGAGACAATGAGAGCTTTCCCACTGACTTTAATAGATTTGGATTGGGTCCAAGGTGAGCAATTTGGCGAGAATAACAAGAGAGGAGTGAACTTAGTTTCTCCAGCTTCAATCTTGCGATACACATGATAGAAACCAAATCAGACTAGTAGCTGGGAGATGTTCCCACCCTGAGCTTCCTCCATAAGATACCAGATGGACACTGGTGCCATCCGGCCTCAACCTCACTAGCTGCCTTCACACCAGCTGGGAAAATCCCCTCATACCAAGAAAGGGCAGCTTAGCTGGGTCTGCTGCGAATCTGTCTTACTCTGTCTCCTCCAGAGAGACTCTCTTTTTATGTTAATTAGAAAAGAACAAACCATTCAGTCTGATATAGACCCGCATTAGCTCCTGCCACATGTGCCGGAAGAGAGAACAGTACCCAGAAGAAAAAGTAGACAGCAAGAGAATTGCCATGGTGATTCCAGTAAGTCATTGAAGAAGGAAAAAGCCAGTCAGCAAAGCCAGGTGCACCCTCTCTCTTTGTGATCTCTGAGCCCAAACCAACCTGGAGTGCCTAGAATCTCTGAGCATCTTGACTCAATTTTCTTCTGTTCTGAGGCCAACTTCAGGAAGTGAGTTTTATTTCCAAAAACATATCAGTTGACATCAGTCTATCTCTCTATGGTACTTTTGAGTCACGCATTATTACTTACCCAAAATAACTGTAAGAAATTCTGAACACAAAGCGATGCCTATATTAGAGACACATAATTGGCAGAGGGAGGCTTTGCAGCATGACTGCTGAGAGACCCATTATCCAGCAACAGCACCAACAGATTGCTCTGCTGATCCAGCGAGGGCTGGAGTTCCTGCGCTCGCTCCAACTCAGATGTTAAATAAACCCACAAAACTAAGGGGTCTCACACAAATGCTTAGACTGTAAGACCTTTCGGGTAGAGACTGGCTTCTAGATTCCTTGTCTGGGGCTCCTAAGATCTACCATCACAGAGCCAATATTCAATAATAATAATAATAAATAATAAAGCATGATAGAGATGCTGGAGCATGGGCACACTGTTTGCTCCTTAGGGATCTCCAGTCCTGCCTCCTAACTGCTCCCTTTGTCTCCTCCGATTCTCTGCTTTGGTCCTTCTTTCTCCCAGCCTCCAATGTTTAGAACAGCCTCCTGTACCCAAACCTCTTCCTTTCCTCTCACTAACCCATGTGTTCCCTGAGGACACCTAGGGCATCTCCTCACCGATGCTGCCTCCACTAGGGCTGGTCAAAAATTCTCCATCAAAGCTCTTCTTCAATGAGTTTTCAATTCAACAAAATGTTGACTTTTCATTGAAAACTGGAAATCCAAATTTTTGTGGCCAAAAACTGAAAATTTTGGGCGTTTGGCCAAAAAATTGTAGTTTTTGATATTTTGATGGAAGTAAAAAAAATGTCTAAGGAAACTTCCCTGCCTCCACCATTTTCTTAATAGTTCTCATTTCCACCTCCCCTTGAACTGCCTTTTTCTATTTCAGTGGTTTTCAACCTTTGTTCATTTGCAGACCCCTAAAAAAATGTCAATATGGAGGCCCAGACCCGTCTGGAAATCTTAGATATGGGTCCACAGACCCAGGTTGAAAACCACGGTTCTATGGTAACAGCAACCTTTTGTGGAAGCCTTAGACATAGTCTGCGGACCTCCAGGGGTTCAGGGACCACAGGTTGAAAACCATTGTTCTATTGGATTTGTGTGTAAGATCGTTGGGGCAGAGACTTTCTGTTTCACAGACTTTCTGAAGTAGTGGGTTAAAAAATAAAAAAACCTTCCCGACCACAATGGTGAACATGTATCAATATGCCTAGAGAGATAGGAAGAAATTGATAGACTAGATTAACACAAAGTTGTGCAAACTGGTTCAGCAAAAGATACAACTAGTCTTAAGGCTCAGTGCATGAAGCCTCCCATATCACTTTTACTCCAGTTCGCTACTGCGTCTTTCTAAAGTGTTCGTTTTGCTGTTTCTTGCCTTCTAGCTGCCTGATCTGCGTGGCCCAGGCCAGGTGGGAAGTGACATGGCCACTTTGGACAAGAGGAATGTTGGTTTTGCTGTATCATGCTGCTGATGTCTGTTGTTTCCTATGGAGCCACCAGAGCTGGCCTGCAAGGAATCGCAATATTTGTTTCTTGAGACTCACGTATTATGTGGCAGGGAACAGTCTTCAGAGCCACCCTGCAAGGAATTAACTGAACTATCATGCTTTGCAGATGGGACTGTGATTTTGCAGCCATGGACTTCACTGGACGCTGGTGCAGCAAAGGATAACAAAGCATGTGACAGTGAGGAGCCCCAAGGTGTCCTGGGGCCGATTGTTGGTCTTTAGTTTGTGATCAAAGGGAACAGGGGAAGTGGCATTCTCAGGGGGCTGCGTGAACCGATCCTCAAGGCTGATAACACTGGGACACAATCACCTAGGGTTACCATATTTCAGCAAGCAAAAAAGAGGACGGGAGGAGCCACGCCCTAGCCCCGCCCCTGCCCCTCCCACTTCCCGCCCCCCCAGAACCCCCAACCCTTCCCCCGTTCCTTGTCCCCTGACTGCCCCCTCCTGGGACCCCTGCCCCTAACTGCCCCCCAGGACTCCACTCCCTATCTAAGCCTCCCTGCCTCTTGTCCCCTGACTGCCCCAACCCCCCTGGGACTCCCACGCCCCATCCAACCACTCCCCACCCCCTGACAGCCCCCCCCAGAACTCCCAACCCATCTAAACCCCTCTGCTCCCTGTCCCCTGACTGCTCCGATCCCTCTCCGCACTCCTGCCCCCTGACAGCCCCCCCCAGAACTCCCAACCCATCTAAACCCCTCTGCTCCCTGTCCCCTGACTGCTCCGATCCCTCTCCCCACTCCTGCCCCCTGACAGCTCCCCCCCAGAACTCCCAGCCCCCCACCCCCCCGCTCCTTGTCCCCTCATTGCCCCCTCCTGGGACCCCTGCTCCTAACTGC
>NW_027056084.1:0-6000 GCF_011386835.1 Chrysemys picta bellii
AGGAACGTGGGGGGGAGGCCGGGATCCAGCGGGGGGCAGGCAGGGCTCGGGTGAGCAGCGACGCTGGCCCCAGCCTTTGGGAAATAGTCGGCCTATCCCGTATGTGCTTTGCTGCTCGCCCCAGCCCTGCCTACCCTCTGCACAGGGAGGGGGGCTCGCGTGAGCGGCTCAGGCCAGCCCCACATGGGGGGAGGGACTCAGGCGAGTGGTTCGAGGCAGCCCCGTGGGGGGGGGGAGAGGAGGAGGAGGGGCTCAGGCCAGCCCCACGGGGTGTTCTGTTTTCCCTTTGGGAAATATGGTCACCTTAAAGATGGGTCACAGCAAGAGGAGCAGGGAAAAGGCGGAGACTCAAAAAATGGCAAGCGTGCCCGTGGGAAGGCCGTGCTCGGGGGACAGCAGAAACAGGGAGCAGCTGACATGCTGTTGGTGCCTTTTACTCAGGTAAGGTACTGATCTGAGCCCCATGATGGCAGGAGCTGAGCACCTCCCAGTTTAATGCATTTACCCTCATGCACCCCCAGGGGGCAGGGCAGTGCTCTGACCCCGGCTGGGCAGCTGGGGATTGAGGCCCTGAGGCTAAGGGAGTTGCCCAAGGTCACACGGGGAGTCTGTGGCAGAGCAAGGACTTGACCACAGGGCTCCCAAGTCCCAGGCCAGTGCCATGACCACTGGGCCATCCTTCCTCTCGGGCTGGGGAGATACATGACTCAGCTCAATAGCAACCTCTGGCTGCCTAAGGGCTGGTGCTCATGGGAAACCAGTCCAGCCAAGCTCAGCATGAAGCAGGATGTCGGATATGCCGCACAGGACAGGGATATAAAGCAGGAGGTGCCTTCCCAGCTCCGAAACATACCCTGAAGCCTTCTCCCTGTTCAGACATGACATACAGCCCTTTAACAGCCTACCTCGCCATAGTCCCTTGCATCCTACCCACAAACTACAGCACCACTGAAACACAGCCATCTCTGCGGTGGAGCCCAGAGCGGTGGCCAGAGCCCCTCCCCCGCTTCCCCCCTCCTCCACAGTCTCAGCACGCCGCTTGGGCGGGGCGGAGCCAGACATCTGCTCTAAGCCGAGCGGCACGGTAAGGGGGCCGGGGAGTTGGAGAAGGGGGGCAGTCAGGGGACAGGGAGCGGGGCGGGGGTTGGATGGGTCAGGGGTTCTGGGGGGGCTGTCAGGGGGGCAGGGGTGTGGAGAGGGGTCGAGGCAGGCAGGGAGCAGAGGGGGTTGGATGGGTCGGGAGTTCTGGGGGTCCTGTCAGGGGGCGGGGAGCAGTTGGATAGGGCATGGGAGTCCCGGGGGTCTGTCTGGGGGCAGGGGTGTGAATATGGGGTGGGGATGTGGATAAGGGTTGGGGCAGTCAGGAGACAGGTAGGGTCCTATGGGGGCAGTTAGGGTGGGGAGTTCTCAGGAGGAGGCAGTCAGGGGACAAGGAGCGGGGGGGGGGTTGGGGGTACTGAGGGGAGTAGTCAGGGGGTGGGAAGTGGGTTGGAGTGGATGGGGGCAGGGCGGGGCTAGAGCGGGACTTCCCCCTCCCCCCAGTGTCCTCTTTTTTGATTGTGGAAATATGGTAACCCTAAGTTAGTGGTCTGTGCAGCCTGGCTTATGGGAACCATCCTGGGCTCCCAGTGTGGTGGCCAAGCCTGGATGTGTCGGTGAAGGTGTCAGAGAGCAGACAGAGAGAGGCACAGAAGAACAGGGGTCTCATCTTTCAACTCTGCAGCTTGGACACACCCTCGTGCCTGGGCTCCCGGCCTCTCCTGCCTGGGGTCCCCTGCACCTTGGTCTTGCCTAGTTCACACCCAGCTAGGGCACCCCGGCTCTCGTCCAGCTGGCACTCATTCCACACGCTTAGCCGCGTCCAGACCCTGGCACCTAGCTCTGGTACAACTGGCTCCTCGCACCCAGAGCCTGGGCATCCCTGGAACCGGGAGTTACCCAGGTCATGGGGGCTGGGGTGGGAGGAGACTGGGGGGTCGGAGGGAGGTCTCTGCAGGGTGGGGGAGGTTCCATGGGGGGGATTCCATGGGGAGTACCTGGTTCTTGTCCAGCTCGCAGTTCTTGTATTCGCTCTCGCCCTGCTCCTGGAAGGTGGCGATGACAAAGCCGACGAAGAGGTTCATCATGAAGAAGGCGATGAGGATGATGTAGATGATGAAGAAGATGGCGATCTCCACCCGGTAGTTGTAGATGGGGCCCATGTCCTCGGTGTGGGTGTCAATGGCCTTGTACAGCAGCCTGGGGGGTAGCGAGTAGAGAGCATGCAGTTTACCAGGCTGCATGGGGGGGCGGCTCAGTCCAGCTGAGCTAAGGCAGAGAGGTCAGGACATCCCAGACAGCTGCTTCCCCTTTGACTGCACTGGCACCTCTGTGCCCCTGATCGGGGGTGGGGGGTCTGACCCCTCTCTCCATCTTCGGGAGAAGTCCCCTCACATGGCATTCCCCAGCCAGGCAGCAGCGCCAGTGGGGTGCTGGGATCTCCCCCCGTGCAGCCTGACCCAGTGCCCGGCCCCCATGCTGCGTGCTCCCCCCGGCGGACTCACTGGGGCCAGCCCTCGAAGGTGGAGACGGTAAAGAGCGACATCATGGCTGAGAGGACGTTGTCGAAGTGGAAGTCGTTGTGCACCCACTCGCGCGGGTACAGCTCTTGCTGCTTGGGCCGCTGTCCATGTACACGATGAAGTTGCCTCTGGAACGGGAGGCAGCGGCGCATTTACAGACGAGGGGTGAGCGAGTGGGGGACTGGGCCCAGAAACTCTCCGGTCCCCTTGCCCATGACACACACGTGCCCGCCTGCTGAAGACTCCATGCTGCTCAGAGCACGTTACTGTCTCACCAAATCAACCTGGGGAACTCACAGCAGCAGGAAGCCAGAGGCCAGTGCTGGTCGCGACAAGCACCATGGCCGAGTATGCGAGTTCTGACAATAACAGGAATCGGCAGTCATGCAATCAGGGTGTGCTGAGGAATGATCACATGTGGATGCCAGGGCTACAACCCATCTACAACCTGCCCAGCAGCCTCACCAAGATCCACCCTTGGTGCCTCTCCCCAGAGTACCTGGGATCAGGTGGCAGCCTGGATCTACAGGCTGGAGCAGCTTGGCAAATCCCACCACATGCCTGGCAAATCCTGCCATCCAGGATGAGCTCTGCCCTTCCACAGCCAGGGAGACTCATGCCCCAGGGCAGCCCCCTATACACCCAGACACGTACTTCACCCACTAGCGTGTCTGAAAGGGGACCTGCAAAGGTGACATAACACCTGGGGATATGGGCGGCACGTGACTCCTCCATTTGGGGAGGCTGCGTGTGCCCAGATTATGGCCCCGCCCCTGCTCCAGCTCCTGCCCCACTCATCCCCGCCTGCACCTCTTCAGCCCCTCCCCTGGGGTTCCCCTGCCTGTCTGCCGGCTTCCGGCCGCTCACCCCTCGTGCATGCGTGTGTCTCTTCACACCCTCCTTCAAGGCTCCCCTGCAAGCAGACTGGAGACAGGAAGAGGACGAGTGGGAGCGGGAACTCAAGTGGAGTGCGGGCAGGACCACAGCCAGGGTGCCCACCCTTTTGGCAGCGGTGCGCTCCAAAGGCGGCAGGCCGTCTGTTTGGGGAGGCTTAGCCCCCTCTGGCCTCTTATACCCACCACCCATGCCTGGGGGCTGCCATCTTCTGCTCCTGCTTTTGATGATGAGTGAAGAAGGCCTGAAAGAGCTTTCCCAGGTCATTCCATAAAACACAAGACAGTCCCAGGCTTAGGGTTGCCAACTTTCTACTCACACAAAACTGAACAGCCCTGCCCTGCTGTGACGTTATTGACATAAACTGGGACCATATAGATCATTGTTGCAACCAAGGTCCTGTAGTGGCCCCCAAATCTTGTATAAAGGGGGTCAAATGGGGTGTCTAGGACAAGGTTATGGTTTACTGGTTATGATTATGCTGTCTATATGTATGTATCAGTTTTGTAGTCGAAGTTATGAATATTGGCTCTGTACTGTCTGTATGGCAAACTTATGCTATGCTTCTGGGTGACATCCCAGACAAGCTGAGTTTAGCTCTGCCTAGCCTGCTTGATGGCCCATTAAGGACCATCAGCTATACAATGGACCCATTGAGAGAAGGCAGATACGCCTTGTACCTCAGCAAAGTATGCAGGGACTGGCCCACGTGACTCCAGACTCCGTTTTTGCTGTAATTTTCCACAGTAAGAACAAAGAGGTGATTTTACACCTGGAAAAGACTATATAAGGCTGATGCCTGAGCTCCATCTGGTCTTCAATCCTGCTTCTTACCTCTGGAGGAACTTTGCTACAAACTGAAGCTCTGAACAAAGGACTGAGGACCCATCCCAGCGGGGGATGTATTCCAGAGACTTGATTTGAACCTGCAGTTTATTCCATCCCTGCTGCAAGCCTGAACCAAGAACTTTGCCATTACTGTATGTAATTGATTCCATTTAACCAATTCTAACTCTCATCTCTATCTTTTTCCTTTTATGAATAAACCTTTAGATTTTAGATTCTAAAGGATTGGCAATAGCGTGATTTGTGGGTAAGGTCTGACTTGTACATTGACCTGGGTCTGGGGCTTGGTCCTTTGGGATCAGGAGAACCGTTTTCTTTTACTGGGGTATTGGTTTTTATAACCATTTGTCCCCATAACGTGTGGCACTGGTGGTAATACTGGGTAACTGGAGTGTCTAAGGAGATTGCTTGTGAGACTTGCGGTTAGCCAGTGGGGTGAGACCGAAGTCTTAGTCTGGCTGGTTTGGTTTGCCTTAGAGGTGGAAAAACCCCAGCCTTGGGCTGTAACTGCCCTATTTGAGCAATTTGTCCTGAGTTGGCACTCTCAGTTGGGTTCCGCCAGAACCGCATTGTCACAGTGGCGTAGTCGTGCTTGGATCCACAGAACCAGGTCAATTAAGCTTTGGGTCAGAACCCTACGCTATCCAAATTGGAATTTTGGGATTGAGAGTTTTGTTGGTTAAAGAGCTGCTGCAATGGCTGAGCAAAGAGCATATGAGGGACTTGGCAAAAAAGCCCTGGAAAATTTGTGTTCAGAAAAGAGGATATGCTTTAGAAAGAAAGCTACAAAGGAAGAACTGAGAAATCTGTTAATAGCCAGTGATCAGGGGGCAGGAGCACAGCCCTTACCTGAGGCTGCAGAAGATGCAGAAAAAATTAGGATGCAAAGGGTGACAAGTCAACTGCAATTTGAGCATGAACAGAAGCTAGCAGATCTTCGATTGCTGGAGAAGCGAAAAATAGCAGAGTTAGAAAGAGAGAGAGAGAAAGAGGCTGCTGAGAGAGAGAAGGAGGCTGCTGAGAGAGAGAAGGAGGCTGCTGAGAGAGAGAAAGAAGCTGATCAAAGAAAGAAGGAGGCTGATGAGAGAGAAGAGAGAGCTCGTAAGGGACGTCTAGAGCTGCTCGTTGCTGAACAGGAGACGGCCAGACTTCAGCTCCAAGTAATGGAAGAGCGGAGAAAGTCATCCCCACCTGGTACTCCACTTCCCCCCCACCATGAGAAAAACTGGGAAAGGATGTGTCCCATTTACAGTGATACTGAGGATATAGAGGAGTTTTTGTCTACCTTTGAACGCCTCTGCAATCTGTACCAGATCCCTGAGGGTCAGCGAATGCCTGTCCTGCTGACCAGACTGACTGGAAAAGCCAGGGAGGTGTTTAATGACTTGGGGGAACAAGAAGCCTTAAATTATGAGCGGTTTAAGGATTCTGTGTTAAGGCGGTTCAAGGTTACTCCTGAATCTTACAGAGTTAAGTTTAGAGAGTTTAAAATGTCTAAGGATTGTACTTTTGTAGAATGTGCTCATAAGCTGATGGGTTTTGTTAAAAAGTGGGTTATGGGAGCCAAGGTTCATGGGAGTTTTGAAAAACTGCTGGATTTAATAACTTTGGAACAGTTCTTAGACATTGTGCCGGACAATGTGAGAGCAGCTGTGTGTGACAGGGACCCTGAGTCAGTCCTACGGGCAGCAGAGATTGC
>NW_027056085.1:0-6000 GCF_011386835.1 Chrysemys picta bellii
CTGGCTGGAGGGCCCCCAAGCGAGCTGGCACTTAACCATGCAGGTTTCTGCCATAACACTGCCTGTGGTCTGGAGAAAGTTCATTGCACCTGTCAGGGCTGGATCCCCACTTTGAACTTTAGGGTACAAATGTAGGGGCCTGCATGAAAAACTTCTAAGCTTAACTACCAGCTTAGCTCTGGTTCGGCTGCCACCATTTCAATGGATTCCCTTCCTGGGAAGCCTTGAAAAACCTTCACCCATTCCCTGGTGAAAACAAATCCAAACTCCTTGGATCTTAAAACAAGGAGAACTTAACCATTCCCCTCCTTCCTCCCACCAACTTCTGGTGAATCAAGATCCAAACCCCTTGGATCTTAAACAAGGAAAAATCAATCAGGTTCTTAAAAAGAAGACTTTTAATTAAAGAAAAAGGTAAAAATCATCTCTGTAAAATCAGTATGGAAATTAACCTTACAGGGTAATCAAACTTAAAGAGCTCAGAGGACTCCCCTCTAGTCTCAGGTTCAAAGTACAGCAAACAAAGATAAACACTTTAGTAAAAGGTACATTTACAAGTTGAGAAAACAAAGGAAAACTAACACGCCTTGCCTGGCTATTTACTTACAAGTTTGAAATAGGAGAGACTTGTTTAGAAAGATGTGGAGAACCAGGATTGATGTCTGGTCCCTCTCAGTCCCGAGAACGAACACACTCCCAAACAAAGAACACAAACAAAAACCTCCCCCCCCCCCAAGATTTGAAAGTATCTTGTCCCCTTATTGGTCCTTTAGGTCAGATGCCAGCCAGGTTACCTGAGCTTCTTAACCCTTTACAGGGAAAAGGATTTTGGAGTCTCTGGCCAGGAGGGGTTTTATAGTACTGTACACAGGACAGCTATTACCCTTCCCTTTATAGTAATGACATGCCCCCCAAATCACAGATAGTGTTGGATGTTCGGTTCCACACTGGCTGTGATTTCTTCCTGGAGTTCTAGGAGAAAACAGAGTTAATAAGACACATGTACCTTTAGACATACTACTGATTATATAAAAACTAACAATATGTTTCATTCCAAGAACAATTGTTAACCAGTTAACTTTGGGAAACTTTCCCAGGAGAGTGCATCAGCCACTTTGTTAGAAGCTCCCGAAATGTGTTGTATTTCAAAATCAAAATCTTGGAGAGCTAAACTCCACCGAAGAAGTTTTTTGTTATTTCCCTTGGCGGTATGAAGCCACTGTAGCGCAGCATGGTCTGTTTGTAGTTGGAAACGCCGTCCCCAAACATATGGGCATAGCTTTTTCAGCGCGTACACAATGGCATAGCATTCCTTTTCGCTGATTGACCAATGGCTTTTCCTTTTAGACAGTTTTTACTGAGAAATACGACAGGATGGAATTCTTGATCCGGTTCTTCCTGCATTAAAACTGCTCCCACACCTCGCTCGGACGCATCTGTGGTTACTTGGAACGGTTTGTTAAAGTCTGGGGCCCTTAGCACAGGGTCAGACATGAGTGTTGCCTTAAGCTGGTTAAAGGGCTTTTGACACTCATCAGTCCACTGAACTGCATTTGGCTGTTTCTTTTTGGTTAGGTCTGTCAGCGGGGCGGCGATTTGGCTGTAGTGGGGTACAAATCGCCTATAATATCCAGCCAAGCCTAAGAAGGATTGGACCTGTTTCTTAGACTTGGGAACCGGCCACTTTTGGATAGCATCCACTTTGGCCTGTAGGGGATTTATAGTTCCTTGACCCACCTGGTGCCCCAGGTAAGTCACTCTGTTTTGGCCTATTTGACACTTTTTAGCCTTAACAGTTAGTCCTGCCTGCTGGATGCGCTCGAAAACTTTTTCCAGGTGCTCCATGTGCTCTGCCCATGAATCAGAAAAAATGGCCACATCATCGAGGTAGGCAACTGCAGATTCTCCCAATCCCGCTAGGAGACCATCTACAAGTCTTTGGAAGGTGGCGGGTGCATTTCGCAACCCGAAAGGGAGTACATTGAATTCATACACCCCTGCCTGGGTGACGAAGGCTGACCTTTCCTTAGCGGGTTCATCTAGTGGTACTTGCCAGTACCCCTTGGTTAAGTCTAAAGTAGAGATGAATTGGGCATGTCCCAATTTCTCCAATAGCTCATCTGTGCGTGGCATTGGATAGTTGTCAGGACGAGTTACAGCATTTAGCTTACGGTAGTCCACGCAAAAGCGTATTTCCCCATCTGGTTTGGGAACTAGAACCACTGGAGATGCCCATGCACTCTTAGAGGGGCGGATTATACCCATCTGTAGCATGTCCTGGATCTCCCTTTGTATAGCAGTTTTGGCATGAGGTGACTCCCGGTAGGGTGGGGTTCTAATAGGGTGAGCATTACCTGTGTCAATGGAGTGGTATGCCCGTTCGGTCCATCCTGGAGTGGCTGAGAAAATTGGTGCAAAGCTTGTGCACAGCTCCTTGATCTGCTGTCGCTGCAGACGTCCAAGGGTCGTGGAGAGGTTCACCTCTTCCACGCCACCATCCTTTTTTCCTTCGTAGTAGACACCTTCAGGCCACTCCGCGTCATCTGTTTCCTGGGCTGTAAACTGGCAAACGTTTAATTCTCTGGAATAAAAGGGCTTAAGAGAATTAACATGGTATACCTTAGGCTTTATGTTGGAGGTGGGGGAGGCTATGAGATAGTTAACAGCTCCTAGGCGCTCCTGGACCGTGAACGGTCCTTCCCACGACGCTTCCATTTTATGGGCCTGGAGCGCCTTTAAGACCATGACTTGGTCTCCTACTTTGAAGGACCGTTCTCTGGAATGTTTATCATACTAGGCCTTTTGCTCTTCCTGAGCATCCTTTAGGTTTTCTTTAGCAAGGGCTAAAGAATGTCGGAGGGTGTTTTGTAGGTTGCTTACAAAGTCTAGAATGTTAGTTCCTGGAGAAGGCGTAAACCCCTCCCATTGCTGCTTCACCAACTGTAATGGCCCCTTAACCTCACGGCCATACACAAGTTCAAATGGTGAAAACCCTAAACTGGGATGTGGTACAGCCCTGTAGGCAAAAAGCAACTGCTGCAACACGAGGTCCCAATCATTGGAGTGTTCATTTACAAATTTACGTATCATGGCCCCCAAAGTTCCATTAAACCTCTCCACCAGGCCATTGGTTTCATGGTGGTAAGGGGTGGCAACCAAGTGATTCACCCCATGAGCTTCCCACAGGTTTTCCATGGTTCCTGCCAGGAAGTTAGTTCCCGAATCTGTAAGGATGTCGGAGGGCCAACCTACCCTGGCAAAAATGTCTGTTAATGCCTGGCACACACTTTTAGCCCTGGTGTTGCTTAAGGGTACTGCTTCCGGCCATCGGGTAGCAAAATCCATGAAAGTCAGTACGTACTGCTTTCCTCTGGGTGTCTTCTTTGGGAAAGGACCCAGAATATCCACAGCTACGTGCTGAAATGGGACCTCAATTATGGGTAGTGGCTGGAGAGGGGCTTTAACCTGGTCTTGGGGCTTTCCCACTCGTTGGCACACCTCACAAGACCGGACATATTTAGCAACGTCCTTGCCCATTCCCTCCCAGTGGAAGGACTTCCCCAACCGGTCTTTGGTTCTGTTCACCCCAGAATGGCCACTGGGATGATCATGGGCTAAGCTCAAGAGCTTTACCCGATACTTAGTGGGAACTACCAACTGTCTTTGAGGATGCCAGTCTTCCTGGTGCCCACCAGAAAGAGTCTCCTTGTATAAAAGTCCTTGTTCTACAACAAACCGGGATCGGTTAGAAGAGCTGAGAGGCGGTGGGGTGCTCCGCGCCTCCGCCCAAGCTTTCTGAAGGCTGTCATCTGCTTCCTGCTCGGTCTGGAACTGTTCCCTTGATGCTGGAGACATCAGTTCCTCCTTGGACTGTGGACTGGGGCTTGGTCCCTCTGGAAGCGATGCAGGTGCTGGGGCTGTTTCCATTGACTGTGAACCGCTGGTGCACTATGTGGTATTTCAGGCTCTGGCTGAGCCTCTTGGGTAGGGTTATCTGCTGCTTCCGCCAGGTCAGGCTCGCTGGTGCCCTCTGGCATTGGAGTTGTAGACGGGTTTGCAAGCGCTGGACTCCGTGCTGGCAATGGTTCTGGTGCTGGTTGCGTTGCCAGTTCCGGTTCTGGGACTGGCTTTGGCTGGGTCTCTGGGATTGGATCCACTACGGCTGTTGCAGTCGTTGGCAGGGGATCCAGTTCCACCACCTTTGTCTGGGTCTCCGGTAACACAGACGGGGCCCTGGTGGACGGCTTAGGAACAGGGATGGGGGTGAAAGCTTGCTTAGCCTTTGCTAGTTTCAGTTCATGTTTCCTTTCTTTTTCTCTCTCCTCCATCTCTTTTTCTTTCAGCTCCATCTCTCTCTTGTGGGCCTTCTCTTTGGCTTTTTCCAGCTCCATCTCTCTTTTATGGGCCTCCTTTTTGGCTTTTTCTTCTCTTGCTCTCTGCTCTGTCTCGAGTTTTGTTAATTGAAGCAGTCTTTGATGTTTTCTTTCATTTTCTTCTGCTTCTAGTTTGGCCAGTTTTATTTTTTTAGCTACTTCTTTGGTAGTCATTTTCCTGTTTTCTTGTGCTGGGTCACCCCCCTGCAGTTGACTGAAACTGGGAAGCTCTCAGCTCTGGCTGCTGCTGAGTTAACAGAGACTTTCTAACTAGCTACTCCCGAGGATGTAAAAAGAAAAAAAAAAAAACAATTCAGCTTGTAAAGTCCTTTTACCAGTCAAGTTTGCTAATTGAACCCTTCTCTTAACAAAGGACCTGTTAAAAAAACTTAACACCTCTGCCTTCAGGCAAGGAGAGATAAGATATGCATCTATCTACTTCCAGCTCGGCTTTCCAAGCAGCTAGAAGGAAAAAAAAATCTCACTGGCTTTTGGGTTTAAAATGATCCCACCGCTATCCACCATGTCAGGGCTGGATCCCCACTTTGAACTTTAGGGTACAAATGTAGGGGCCTGCATGAAAAACTTCTAAGCTTAACTACCAGCTTAGCTCTGGTTCGGCTGCCACCATTTCAATGGATTCCCTTCCTGGGAAGCCTTGAAAAACCTTCACCCATTCCCTGGTGAAAACAAATCCAAACTCCTTGGATCTTAAAACAAGGAGAACTTAACCATTCCCCTCCTTCCTCCCACCAACTTCTGGTGAATCAAGATCCAAACCCCTTGGATCTTAAACAAGGAAAAATCAATCAGGTTCTTAAAAAGAAGACTTTTAATTAAAGAAAAAGGTAAAAATCATCTCTGTAAAATCAGTATGGAAATTAACCTTACAGGGTAATCAAACTTAAAGAGCTCAGAGGACTCCCCTCTAGTCTCAGGTTCAAAGTACAGCAAACAAAGATAAACACTCTAGTAAAAGGTACATTTACAAGTTGAGAAAACAAAGGAAAACTAACATGCCTTGCCTGGCTATTTACTTACAAGTTTGAAATAGGAGAGACTTGTTTAGAAAGATGTGGAGAACCTGGATTGATGTCTGGTCCCTCTCAGTCCCGAGAACGAACACTCTCCCAAACAAAGAACACAAACAAAAACCTTCCCCCCCAAGATTTGAAAGTATCTTGTCCCCTTATTGGTCCTTTAGGTCAGATGCCAGCCAGGTTACCTGAGCTTCTTAACCCTTTACAAGGAAAAGGATTTTGGAGTCTCTGGCCAGGAGGGGTTTTATAATACTGTACACAGGACAGCTATTACCCTTCCCTTTATAGTTATGACAGCACCCAACTCACTTTCATGGGAAATGTCGAGTTCAACAAACCAGCATTTTCCAATGAAACTCTATTTTGTAGGATAATTTCTGACCAGGGACGTGATTTTACCTCTGTATACAGCAGTGAGACCAATACTGCATCAAGCTGTGTTGTCCACATTTTAAGAAGGATATTTTAAAAAAATGGAAAGGATGCAGATGTAGAAGCTCTTTACACCAATATTCCACATGAGGATGGACTTCAAACTGTCGAGAACAGTATCCCTGATGAGGCCATGGCACACCTGGTGGCTGAGC
>NW_027056086.1:0-6000 GCF_011386835.1 Chrysemys picta bellii
GGGCACTGACAGCAGCTCCACATCCCAACTGCTTACAAACCACCTCAGCATCTTCCATGTCCCAATTGGTATCACACACTGTCCCCCACTGATCCTGGTGTTTAACCTCCACTCTCCCGGCACAGGGGCTGCCTCCATCCGCCAGCCTCAGCTCATCAGCACCTTCAAAGAGAGACACAGAGCAGGGTCAGAGCGAGCAGGGAGCCCCCTCCCCAGCGTTATCACAGCAGAGTCCGCACCCAGCAGCAGGGGATCTGCGCCCAGAGCCAGGAGAATGGGACATGCCCAGAGCTGCCTCATGGCGACACCTTCTCACATCTCAGGGCCTCACACTCGGGGCTGTCAGTGCTGCAGCTCTCACCATTTTATCCCCACTCTGGTGGTTTGGGGTGTTTTTACCTGTCTCATGAGAACATGATGAAAGGTGCCAACTCACGGAGTTTCCCATATTCCAAATGGCGCCATCTCCTGTCACTGGCACTGAAGCCAGCGAGATGTCGCCATCTCCCTACAGTCTGTCGGCATGTGGGAGTGAGGCTGCTCTCAGTAAAGTTGGCTGCCACTTCCCACTGTTTTCAATGAGGCTGCTCCTATATAGCTTAGGGGGCTGGACAAGACCCAAGGTCTGTGAGGGGCCGCAGAGATCCTGTGCAAGGAGGAGGGGGGAGTGAAGGGAGCAGGGTCCTGGGGGGCAGGAGGAAGATTCAAGGGTTACAAGGAAATGGGGTGCAGGTGGTGTGTGGGGAGGAGTGAGGAGTGGGAAGAGTAGGATGGGCATCTGGAGCAGGGGCATGAGGAAGGGATGGGGAGGGGAGGGAAGGTGGCTCTGCAGGAAGGGAGAGGAGAGATCTACTGTGGGGTTCAGGAGGCAGGGGAGGGGCAGGGGAAGGGAGGAGGGTGTAGATTGGGGGGAGGAGGGAGAGCTGGAAAGGAGCAAAGGGGACTGGAGAAGGAGGCAGGCAGGAGGGAGGCGAGGAGCATGGAGGGACAGGGAGGTGGGGGTCTGGAGCACAGGTGCATGAGGTCGTAGTGGGGAGGGAATGGAGTCTGCAATACGGAGGGCAGGAAGGAGGGTGGGGAGGGGAGGGGCCTCTAGATTGTGGGGTGTGCTTCACAGTCTCAGGTAGAGAAGTTGCAGGGTGGGGTGGGGTGAGCCAGGGAAGTGTTGCTATTTGCAAAAGGCTAAATCAATCTGGTCGAGTTATGATGACATTATAGCTCATGTGACTGGTTAATGTCAGTGTGAAGGTCTCCAATATCTGTAACTCACCCCTGAACAGTAACAGAAGTTCCGAGCGTGAGTGTGAACCACGCTGCATGAATTAGCTCAGTGGGCCTCAAACTGTATCCCAGCCAGTTCTTCGTCCATTAGAGGAACTGAACCAGGAGGGGAGAGCGAAGGAAGTGCTGGGCAATGGACGGCAGTTCCCGTCTCAGGGGTGAGGGGAGGGTAAGTGCAGTTTGGGTGCACTAAATGGTGACTTTTCAGCCTGCGATTCTCACCCCCACTCTGGCAGAGGAGTAGAGGGGAGTTGAACAGTTCAAAGACAGACTGAGAAACAAGACCAGATGGTTTTTATAGACTCATGTTTTTTGATCTGTGGCCCTTGGGCAATACTGCTCCCCACCTGCCCCAGTGAGACAGGTGCCATCCCTGTGTGGGCTGGGCCCTGCGATTTCAGGCCAAGAGCAGCTCACGGGGATTCAGCTAAATCGACTGGTCACAGGACTGAGCTAAACAGCAATGGCCTCTCTTGGACTGAAATCGGCGCAGCCACACGGACACGAGCGCCACAGGCCCCAACACTCAGAAAAGGAAAGTAATGCTTAAAAGGAAAGTAGCTACCTACACATTTCTCTCTTCCACTGGTCTCCATAGGTGCTGAAACTAGAGGTGCTGGGCGTGCTGCCGCACCCCTTGGCTTGAAGTGGTTTCCATCATATACAGGGTTTACAGTTTGGCTAAATGCTCTCAGCGCCCCCACTATAAAAATTGTTCCAGCCCCCCGCTGGACTCTTCCCGCCCACCTCCCCAGGGCTCTTCCTCCCTTCTCTGCTCCCCTTTCTACCTGGCCTCTCTGCCCTGCATACACAGGCTGCTCCTTCCCCAGGTGAGCACCAGACCCTCTCCCCACTCCCTGCCATTGACTTTTCCCCCAATATCAGCTTTGAGTTCCACCCCCTGCCCCCAGTTGTCTCTAGAGCTGTTTGTATCTCTGGGGGTTGTGGAGAGGCAAAGCTGGCTGCTGGGAGACAGGCAGTTAACAGGGAATGAGAGGAGAGGTCACTGGGATATTGGCTGGGAGAACTGGTCCCCAGGACAGGGTTTGAAGAGCCAGGACTGTCCCTGTGACTGGGACCAAGTACGGGCATCATTATAAAGCCCATGAGTTACGGCTACATGTCGAGTGCCACTGTGACCCTGGGAACAGGCTAGTTGCAGCGGTGAATGGCTGAGCTGGGGACACCGTGTTTATGGAGCCTTCATGGAGCTTAGAGAACAGTGCAGTTCACACAAGTACGTGGCCAGAACATCCTGCTCCTTCAATGCCGAGCAAATACAAAACACTTCTTTTGCTGCAATCCACAGGGAAGGTTATTCAGGTGCCGCTCTGTTCAATCCAGTCCCCAAGGAAACCCCTTGGGCCTGGTCTGCACTAGGAAAAAAGGGGCTTTTTTTCCCCAATCAAGTTAATTTAGTGACGTTCACTTGGGCAGGACCCAGGGCTGTAACGCTGCTCCAGCTCAATGCACACACACTTCTGTTTCCCTTCACACAGTAGAAACTAACAACCACCGGCAGTTTCTTTGTTCAGAAATCCTCCAGCCTGCCCCTCCAGCGAGCTCCAACTGGCTTTGTTTCTTTGCTCCCTTCCAGGATCCCAATCAGGGCCGGCTCCAGGCACCAGCCGAGCAAGCTGGTGTTTGGGGCGGCAGCTTGTAGGAGGGGGCATTCCGCCCAATACTAGGGTGGCACGGTCGTTTTTTTTTTTTTTTTTTTTGGGTGGTGTTTTGCTCTGGCCGCCCTGTAGGGGGCGGCGGTGCGGAGGATGGGAGTGCTCTGCAGGAAGCCCGGCAGGGCAGCCCGCGTCCTTCCCTCCTTCCCAGCTGACCGGAGCAGCGTAGAGCCCTCCCGGCAGGCGGAGGGGCCATGTGGTAGTGCCCCGCTGAAGCCCTGGCTGCCTCTCTTCTCTCTCTCTCCCCCTGCTCCTTCTCCCTCCCCCTGCTAGCCGGGGCACATCTGCAGTGCAGGGAGTCCCCATGCACCCTCGCTCCGGCCACGACGCAGGTTTTTGTTTTTTGTTTTTTTTTTTGCTTGGGGCGGCCAAAGAGCCAGAGCCAGCCCTGATCCCAGTCGCAACTCCTTCGCCTAACTTCTCCCTCCAACAGACACAGTCTGATGCCAGTATCCTGGCCCCTGCATTGGCAACAAGGGAAACCCCTGGCTTAGCTCTGCCCATGTGCCCAGTACCTTTGGCGGTAGCCCTCACTGTCAGTAGCTGTTTAACTACATAACAGATCTTTATTGCTCCATCTGTTGAGCCTAAAAGAGAGTTCTCACCCTGCCATTGGCTTTCATGAGGTCTGTGATTGTCTTTGGATTGAAGACTCCCTGATGGCAGCCATAAGCCGCCCTCTGGATAACCAGGGCCAGTCACCTGAACAATTTATGACAGCATCTTCCTTATGACCACAGTTGCTCTCACCCCAGGGCTTGGCAGGACAGTTCCAGAAAGATGACTCTGTCCCTCTGCAATTCAATGTCTCCACCCAGATTGGACCAGTCCCCTCACCGAATGTAACCTCACAAGGGGCAGATACAGCAGATCCACAGCCCAGTTGTTTACACACAACTTTAGCATTCGCCATGTCCCAGGAGTCATCACCAACTGTTCCCCAGGAGCCACGGTACCAAACCTCCACTCTCCCCGAGCATCCGTCCTCTCCTCCCACGACACGTAACTTCTCCTGGTCTGGAAATGCGGAAACCTCACATGTTACTGGGGGAGCTGGGAAAGTCCTTAGTGACCAAGGGTGAGACCCAGAGAAGCAGAGATACCTGTGCAGCTTGTAGAGTTCGGGCATTCGGCAAACAGGGTCTGAGTTGGTTTTGCTTTTTTTCCTAGGGAGAGAAAAAGCTGAGGTGAATGCACTGGGTTGTGTGTGTGATGTGGGAGTAGAATTTATCTGTATTTTAAACCCCTAATTTCAGCACTGTATGAACTGAAACATGAACTCTAGGTCATTTAATACCTAATTAATTTGCTATTCAGCTGTTACTGAGACACAGGCCGACATGGACACAGACCTGTGGGGATTCCAGTCTTAACCCAAACTGCACAGCCTGGGCCCATCTCTGATTGTTCATCCCAAAAGGATTAATAACCACAGAGCTGCCTCATAACGGACTCTAGGGAGAGGCTTTTCTTCGCTGTCTTATCGCACCTGTGTAACACCGGTCTATCTTATAATTAATTGATTGACTTCCATGTTTGTTGTTAATCAGACAAATGCTTATACCTATAAAAGACTGTGAAAAAATGTTTGGATCTTGTGTTGAGAATTTAAATCTGCCTACACTGAGATGTGAACAACAACAAGTTCTATCCTAACCCTTCAATTAATTGAACACATCGCGTACATGTGGGTTTGCACACGCGCATGCAGGTAGTTTCAGAATTACCAGTGCAAGAAATATGGGTCTCTTCTGCTCGGTTATCACATGACTTTGGATTCCAGGGTTCTGACGGGCACTGCCAGAGTGAGCTGTGCTGTTCACTGCATGCAACGTGGTCCAGCCATGTGGGACCAGAACCTGCTCCATATGCAAAGTCTCTTGCAATCTGCCCTCCATCCCCACAGTTCAGTTGTTTGCAGACAATTGCTGGGGTGACTCCAGACATCTGATTGGAGCAAACACTGCCCCACGTCCCATTGTAGAAAACCTCCAGCCGCCCAGCACAGTCACTGTCACTCACCAGCCTCAGATCTGTGAATTCTAGAAGAAAATGCACAAAAAGGGAATTTAAATCGTCTGATTCTGAAATGAACTGGGGAGTGAAGAGTGAAATCCCAGCGATGGCTAACGATCCTGGGCATCATTCTGCAGGAGCAACTGCTAGAGAACCACTCCAAGAATGAGAGATTCTTTTACACCCCTTAGAAATACAGAGGGCATCTCTGGAAAGCCCCTATTTGCCAGCAGCTAAATACAGATTGTAATAGATAAAGACCAGAAAGGATTGTGACATTGGCAGGATAAAGGCCAGCTCTTGCCCAGGCTGCAGCTGAGAACTGACAGTCTCGTAGCAGGAGACCAGGCCAGGTCACCTGTGTGTTAGTTTTGCTCAAAACAGGTATTAGTCTTGTAAGAACGTATTTCGTGTTTAGACTCTGTGAAATGGTTGTTAGTTGCTGCAGGCATTAATCTCACTGGTAATGTCTGTGGTCCATGCTACAAGACCATACTTATGTTTTGGTTTATAACTGAACATGTTGGCTCTGAACTTGTGAGCTCGGGCACGGGAGTCACCAATCCCAATCCATCCCGAACGACTATCAAAATCAGATGGGCCATCAAAGATCATCACAATATAAAGCATTGGTTAATGGCCTTATGGCACCCATGGAGCAGTACATGCAGAAGGCCCCGTCCCATCGCTTTGAAGGGTGGAAGAGGGAAATAAAAATAGGAGATGTGAAGATTTTTCATCTTTTTGGCTGTTTGAACTATGACAGGGCTAGAGACACCAAACTGAAGCCAGAGACCCCAAAGATTACCCCTGGGTCAGTGCTGAAGGACATTTGGAATTGACAGATCATTACGACTCTTTCACTCCTAGGATGTAAATGATAACTCATTTGTGTGTATACGTGTGCTTGCTTTCATCTGTCAATAACCCTGTCATAACTATAAAGGGAAGGGTGTAACAGCTATCCTGTGTACAGTACTATAAAATCCCTCCTGGCCAGAGACTCCAAAATCCTTTTCCCTGTAAA
>NW_027056087.1:0-6000 GCF_011386835.1 Chrysemys picta bellii
ATGAATATTTATTTTAAAAAAAAAGCATGAGGGGTCAAAATTAGAAAGACCAAGGCAAAAAAGATTAATCTAGCTAGGGACAAAATGTGTAACAAGAAAACATTTTACAAATATATATGAAGCAAGAGGAAGACCAAGGACAGGAGAAGCCCATTACTCTGTAAGGAGGGAAAGACAATAGCTGAATACAGGGCTTGATGAAATAAACCCTAGAATATTGTGACAGACCTAGACTGGTTGGGTACAGGAATCTGGTAGAGGAAAACATACTGGACACTGGATGAATAGTTTTCTGTTCCCTGAGTGACCAGGGCAGGGGCTGCCCCAATGCAGTCAGGAAGGTACTAGAAGCAGTTATGTCAGGCAGACTCCATAAGACAGCTGGAACCAATTAAGAACAGATTAGAAGAAATCAAGGGAAACAGGCTACTCAGATCACCTGAAGCTTGTTTAGAACTGTCTGGGACTAGTTTAAAAGGATGCTCTTTCAGAGGGCTGGCTGGTAGGAACGGGGAGTAAGTAGTTGTGTAGTGGGAAGACTGGGAGAAAGAAGGTGCACAGTAAAAGCGCCAGAGGACAAGCATGGCCAGGGTGCTAGGAGGGTCTGTTTGGGGAAGGGCTATAGCTCTGGTGATATATGAAAACTACATGTTGTAGATGCCATTAGGGTCCCTGGGCTGGAACCTGGAGAAGAGAATGGGCCTGGGTTCTCCCTCCCCCTCCCCCCCCCCCAACCCACCCCACGCCTCTACAAAAATGCTCCCTGAGTAGGAAGACAGGGACTAAAGAGGGTTCTTACATCAAACCCGTTGACGGGCCGATGGTGAAGGTGAGTCAGTAAGCTGTAACCCTTGCCTCTTGTTGGGGAGAGAGGCTACACTGAGGGTTACAGCAAACCTCTGAGGCAAGCCCTAACCGCCTAGAAGCACAGGACCCCCTGAGGCAAAGCTGGAGCTCTGCCACAATAATGAACTGGCTGAAGATATCGCTGAGCCATTAGCATTATCTTTGAGACTTCATGGAGAATGGGAGAGATCCCAGAGGCCTGGAAAAGGGCAAATCTAGTACCTATCTATAAAAAGGGGAACGAGGACAACTCTGGCAATTATAGACCAGTCAGCTTAATGTTGGTAGCCAGAAAGATAATGAATCAATTTGTAAGCATCTAGAAGAAAGTAAGGTAAGTAACAGTCAACATGGATTTGTCAAGACAAAGGATGTCAAACCAACCTAATATCCTTCTTTGACAAGGTAACAACCCTCGTGGATGGTGGGGACACAGTAGGTGTGATGTATCTTGATTTTTTTAGTGAGGCTTTTGTAAGTGTCTCGCATGACCTTCTCATAAGCCAAGTAGAGAAATATAGCCTAGGTGAACCTATCATACAGTGGGTGCACACTTTATTCAGAGACTGGTTATCAATAGTTCATAATTGAGCTAGAAGGGCATATTGAATGGGGTCCTGCAGGGATCTGTCCTGGTCTGTTTTTATTCAATATCTTCATAAATGATTTGGATAATGGCAGAGAGAGTACACTTATAACGTTTGACAATATCAAGCTGGGAGGGCTTGCAAGTGCTTTGGAGGACAGGGTTAGAATTCAAAATCATCTTGACAAACTGGAGAAATGGTCTGAAATAAATAGGATGAAATTCAATAAAGACATATGCAAAGTACTACAGTTAGGAAGGAATAATTAATTGCAAAAATGGATATGACTGCCTAGGAACATGTACTGCAGAAAAGGATCTAGGGTTTATGTGGCATCGCAAATGAAATATGAGTGAACAATGTAATATGTTGCAAAAAACCTGAACATCATGCTGGGATGTATTAGCAGGAGTGTTGTAAGCAAGACATGAGAAGTAATTCTTCCATTCTACTCAGCACTGATGATGCTTCAGCTGGAGTATGGTGTCCAGTTCTAGGCACCACACTTCTGGAAAGATGTGGACAAATTGGAGAGAGACCAGAGGAGAGTAACAAAAATGAAAAAATGATTAAAGGTCTAGAAACCATGACCTATGAGGGAAGATTGAAAAATTGGGTTTGTTCAGTCAGGAGACGAGTAGACTTGGGGGGGGGGGTGATCTTTTAGGTACCTGAAAACTGTTATAAAGAAGAGGGTGATAAATTGTTCTCTTTACTTCTTGTCCTGCCCTCAGTGGTTAATGGACTTAAGTTGCAGCAAGGAAGATTTTAGGTTAGACACTAGAAAAAACTTCCTAACTATAAGAGTAGTTAAGCACTGGAATAAATTGCCTAGGGAGGTTGTGGAATCTCCATCACTTGAGGTTTTTAAGAACTGGTTAGACAAACATCTGTCAGGGATGGTCTAGATAATACTTAGTCCCGCCTCAGTGCAGGGGACTAGACTGATGACCTATTGAAGTCTCTTCCAGTCCTACATTTCTAGGAGTCTCTGTTTAATGGCTCCCCTCAGACTCAAAAAGTAGTTGTCACAGTTGTATAAAAATTGTAACTTTGAAAAGAGAGTCCTCTTACCGTTGGTTTGCCTAGTTAAACTAAGTCACTGAGATTCAGTAGTCAGACACATTATGTGCTTAATTGATTGTATCTGCCCTGCACAAGTATCGATGTACCATTGACTAAACTCCCAAAGACCTGCCCCAGCATGTACTGAGGTTCAGTGTATATCTTGGAAAGAATTATTTGGCGGAAGTCTCTTCTATGGCTGTTACAAAGCCTTGGTCAGGAGTCTGTAGGTGATATTACCAGGACAGTAGAACAGTAAAGCTCTAGTCTTAAAAAGTTGACCTGAGTATAGTTTTTCATTAAAAGGCCATTTCAGAGCTGTCCCCTTGATTAAAATAGATTAAAAAAAATTGTGACTGGGGCAAAACACTCTTAATTCATGTTAAGATAATGCCAAATTGATTTTTAAACCAACAAATTCATTTTAGGTCTGAGAATATGCATGAGCTGTTTCAGTCCAGAAGGTAATATTGAGGGAAGTGATAAGCACCTGAAAATTGGGGCTTATAATGGAAATTCCTTCTGACTCCAGAGTTGCTAATTTGACACAATAATATAATTCTATTTATTCTTGCTGAGAGATGCTGCTTAACCTTCTTGCCATTAAGGAAAAATGGGTACAATTTTAAGTCATGTAGGAGGAGGATTATATCTTTCCCAAGATGCAGGGCCGGCTCCAGGCACCAGCTGAGCAAGCTGGTGCTTGGGGCAGCAGATTGTTGGAGGCGGCATTCTGCCCAATCCTAGGGCGCCACGGCTGCTTTTTTTTTGTTCTGCTCCGGCCGCCCTGTAGGAGGCAGCGGCGCAGAGAACCAGAGCGCCCTGCAGGGCAATCCTCTTCCTTCCCTCCCCTCCGACCGGAGCGGAGCCCTCGCAGCAGGCGGCAGGAAGCGGCGCAGCGGGAGGGGCCGCGTGGCAGTGCCCCTGCTGTAGCCCTGACCACCCCCTTCTCTCTCTCTCTCTCTCTCCCGCCCGCTCCCTCCTCCTCCCCCCCCTCAGCTGGTCCCCCTGCTCCTGTTCTGGCCGTGCCGCAGGTGGTTTTTTTTGCTTGGGGCAGCCAAAAAGCCAGAGCCGGCCCTGCCAAGATGTTCCATTTGTATGGAACTCTAATTTTCAGAGACTGCTCTAAATCCATATTATGTTCTTGACGTTCTTCTTGAAAATGTTTGTACTGTGACCTTTACATTAGTAGAGACATGTTCAAAAGTATATTTATCCAGCCATCTGTTTAGTGGTTCCACATCTGAAGAGGCTGCTGTGCAACAGTTATTCTACCTAAAGGCTAAAATAACTGTCACCTCAACTGGCCTTCATTTAAATCAGTTTCAGGATGGATGGATGGGATTTGTAATAGTGCACTGTGCTAAAATAACCCCTTCTTCAGGGGACTCAATTAGTTCTGATGCATAAAAGATTGGATACTATTTGGAGTGTGGAGGCCTGACCAGTGCCCACTGAAGTCAACAGAAAGTCATCTTGGACAAATTGGTGGATTTTTTTTGTTTGTTACTTTTTCAGCCCCAGAGAGTACATCTACACAGCAGTGAGTCTCCAAGCTCAGGTCAACAGACTTGGGCTTGCATTATGTGCTAAAAATAGCTGTGTAGGTGTTAAGGCTTAGGCTGTGGCACAGGCTCTGAGGCCTAGGGAGGGGGATATTCTTAGCACTGTCAACTGGGGCTCAGAGACTCGCAACCATGCGCTGTGTAGACGTTCTTCATGTACATCACTTCTCTGAAATAATCACTGCAGGTTTCCTGGTAGAATCTTCCCCCTGAAATTCTATATAATCCTGGATAAAGTTAGCTCATAGAGGGAACATTAGTGAGTGTAAGCGGGTGGCTTGACCTGTACAGGCTGGAGGGCCTGGGATTAACTCTCCCTGAGATTAACCTTTTGTGGGCCCAGCACCAAACATATTTGTGGCTCCCAATGGGAGCAACAGAGGATGGAGTGGGGAGGTTGGTCCCCGGAGTGAGGCGCCGGCTGGGCCAATGGGGCATGGTATGGTGGGGGCGGCTCTACTCTGCCCAGCCCAGTTCAAGGGCACTTTTCACAAACCGGCAGTTGCAGATGCACACTGGCCCACGTGGCCCTGTGCTGCCAGAGTGCCCCATCCCTTTGGGGGCGGGCCTGGGCTGTGCCCCACAGCCCCCTGCCCAACAACACCTCACTCCCTAGGCCACCCCAGAGAGGAGTGGGCGGGGGGGAGAAGGGGCTGGGAGAATAGAGGAGTCAGTGGGCTGGCAGGACCTCAGGGCAAAGTGCAAACAGAGCAGGCTGGGCTGGGCCCCATGGCACTGTTGTAAACTCGGTATTGCTGTGGCTAGCCAGCCCTGATTACTGAAGGAGGCACACCTGACAGGGATCAGGTGATTCCCCGATAAAGAGTAGCTGGAAGCTGAAGTGAGGGGAGAACTCAGGGAGAGCAAAGACTGCTGGGAGTGAGGAGGCTCCAGCAGAGTCCTGGGATTTGTGACTAAGGGTTTATCTGCACCAGTGGTGCCCAACCTTATTACACAGGCGTGCCACGTAATCTGTTTGGCCCACAAGGTTTCTACATATTTTAATAAGATTTAAAGTCACTTGTATTGATTTATATTTGAAGTTCAGCTAGTTTTGTATGTATTTAGATAGGTTGTTTCTGTGTTCGATATTGTCTATTTACATACTTGTGTAAACTAAAATGATGTAAACATGATGAAAAAACGCTAATGAATCGGCCATTAGTATATTGTGTTGAAGCAGGCTGCAGGCCTTATGAAATGCTCTGGTGGGCTGTGTATGGTCCATAGGTTGTACACCCCGAGCTACACTGTCCAGCAGTTTGGACTGCGGGGGTGTGAATAGCCATGCGCACCAAGATGCTGCACTGTAACTCACTCATGTGGATACTGCAGATGCAACCCATAAGGTTCCTAGTTTGCCTTCATGTAATCCTCTTCAAACAGGACTACGTTAATGTGAAGAAGGAACTTGCTAGTTCAAGTCCCTGGCATCAACACGGGGGAGTTACAGAGCAGCACTTCAGTGCACCCTGCAGTCCGAACTTCAGGACAGTATAGATGTAGCCAAAGATTCCAGCTAGGAAGTGCTAGCAGTAGCCTGCTAAGGCAAGGGAGACCCCAAGAGAACAGGGGAAAGACAGCAAAAGCTCTCCATGCAGGGAGGCTTGGGAGCAGGAAGAGAAGCGTTTGCTTGTTGGACTTTAATTTGGGACTCTGTTTTATCTGTAGTTTATATTTTGTGAATAAACCCTGGGGTATTTTGGGCCTAGAAAAAGAGAGTGGAGTCTGCATAAGGCGCCTTTGTGGGGGAAACAGAGGCTGGTGTTGCAGGATGACTTCTGGCCATGTGGGGTTGCTCACAATGTGGTTGCCCTTGTTACAGTGCGGAATAAAGAGAAGATTATGAATGAAATTCTGCCCTCAGTAATTCACATGCAGTCCCAGTGGGATTGCACAGATGTAAAGAAGATGTCAAACATGCCTGTTACATTTGC
>NW_027056088.1:0-6000 GCF_011386835.1 Chrysemys picta bellii
TAAACTGAACTTGAAAATTTGCTTGTTTGTTTTTTTAGGTTAGCCAATATACCAAAGCAATTGAAATGCATGAACAGAAAATCCGAAACCTAACCATCAAAGTGGAACATATGGAGTCGACCAGTGTTTCTTACAGTGAGTTGGACTTTCAGTTGCTGAAACTGGAAATCAATGAAATGGAGAGACTGGTCACTCAGCTGAAATCCACACTTGTTGGAAGCAATGTGATTGTTGAACAACTATACGTGGAGGTAAAGTATGAGGGTTCTTCTGCCATTCAGAAACATTCAGTTCTGTTACTCCAGTGAAATTTGGAATGTCTCTACTATTGTCAGTGGAGTTAAAGCAAATCTTGGCCGTAAGCATGTTAGCATGTTTCTTCATATATGGCAATTATTATCATTTGTGTGACTGAAAGCTAAAGTTCTAGGATGCTGCTATATTAAATAAATATACTGTCTACATTATCAGAATAAATATTCATTTATGAGCACCCATGGCTAAAACCTTCTGTGCTCCAACAAATATAATTAAAAACTTAACTTATTAGGGTAGTGACCCAATCAATATAAAATCAAGAACCCTTTCCCAATATTAAATAAATCAAATTTTCAAAATTGTTATCACTCACTCACCTGGAATGAATAATTGCTTTTCATGGTAAGTAAAATATCATTAGTTTCTTCACTGTCTTCACAAACATTTTCTTGTAGTTGCACACTAGCTTGAGACCTGATGTTCATGCTAAAACTTATTCTTGGGAACATTTCCTAAAACTTGTTCTGCGGCACCTTTTTTGAAATGATAAATCCAGCCTAAAATGTTCATGAAATAAAGATGACTGTAATTTAAAGTCATGCTGAATTTTTATTTCTCTAGATCAAGAATCTGACTCTCATGGTAAATGATCTGGAATCATTGGACAAAAACAATATCCTTGCAATCCATCGAGAAATTGTAGCTCTCCAGAATCGATTGAAGGAATGTGAAAAACATAGAAATCAAACCACTACACCCTCCCATTTCCCACCAGGTAAGCATTCTGTGTATAAATCACATGAGGAGAGATGGGAAAAGTAGGAAGAAGACTGAGTTAAATGAAATGAAAATAAAGCACAGGTCTTGGGAAATTTGCCAGACATGTACTAACCTCTCAGCAACAGGCTGATATGAAAGATGAGGGCAGGAAACAAACACTTTCACATACTCTTACTGTTCTCTTTTAAACCCTGTTATAAGCCTAGCCTTCACAGCCTCCTCAGGCAAGGACTTCCACAGATTGCTTGTACGCTGTGTGAAGAACTTCCTTTTATTTGTTTTAAACCTGCTGCCCATTAATTTCATTTGGTGGCCCCTAGTTCTTATATTATGGGAACAAGTAAATAACTTTTCCTTATTGACTTTCTACACACCACTCATGATTTTATATACACCTCTACCCCGATATAACACGACCCAATACAACATGAATTCGGATATAACGCGATAAAGCAGTGCTCTGGAGGGGCGGGGCTGCGTGCTCTGGTGGATCAAAGCAAGTTCAATATAATGCGGTTTCACCTATAACACAGTAAGATTTTTTTGGCTCTCAAGGACAGTGTTATATCGAGGTAGAGGTGTAGTACAATAGTATGAAAAGTAATGTTTTCCCTTCTTTCAAACTCTTTTTGTGGTAAAATGCGGCTTTTCTATTAGCTCTGATCATGGATAACTTCTGTGAAAGTGATCTGTGTCTTGTCAGTGTCACTCTACTTCTGCTTGGAAAATTTAAGCAGCAGCTGATGCACTGGAGCTGTTTGTATGCAGACTCAAGAAGACAACATTGCGTAGTTTACATTTGATTAATATGCAGAAACTTATTCTGAGCCATAAAGGCTAGAATCTTAGTGTGAAATCCTAGCTCCATTGAACTCAGTGGGAGTTTTGCCAGTGTCTTCAATGGAACCAGGTTTTCACTCCATGTGGGTTTTTTTTTTAGGAAGTTTAAATTCTGTAGCAATTAATAGCTTTCCTTAAGGGAAAGCTTCCCAGTCACTAATGAGTAGGCAAGAGGATTTTTCAAGCAATGTTACTCCCTCCCTTGTATGCATTTTTATGACTTCTGCTTTAGAATAATTTGGCAAAAAGAAGGTATTAAAATGTTCATAATACAATGGGGGAAGAAGACTGCTTTTTCACCTGTACCTAACAATTTGGCTAGCAAATCAGAGGTAAACCAGACTAATAACAAAAAGTTTGGAGAAACCTTTGAACAAAGCAGAGCACTTTTCACTGTACAGATAGTGCACATCTATTACCTACCAGCACTTGCCTCCTACCATCTTCAGGTCAGTTATTTCAAGCTTCCCATTAGCAGGAGAGAGGAACTGGTGGAAATACATTCTTCCCTCTGTGGCCTCTTCAGAGCTTGCCAGCACTGCAAGCAGCCAGTGCAGCTTGTCTCTGATAGGAAAAATGAACAGCACCTTCTTGTTGGGTCAGATGATCCGGGGAGGGGAAAATACACTCCTTGGGAAAGGCTTACCAATGGTTCAGTGGAAAGTGTAGGGTTTAAAAAGCATTTGAAGGGCACTTCATTGATTTATTGAGGGCGATGGTATGGAGAGAGAGGCTGCCTCTTTCTTGACATGCCTGAGAACAAGTCTTTCTTACAGTTAAAAAGTGTTAAATCCTTTAACAATAGTGCTGTGGTCAGCAGATGTATGTGAGGGGAGGAGGAGGGGCTCATTTCAGCATTGGTGGACCTCTTTCTGGTTGACTTGAATGTGGCATGCCTGCAGAGCACAGCAGCTTTCTTAGCACCGGGAATGACACGGAAGGCCAGATCCTGAGCTGGCATAAGTTGCCATAACTCCATTGATTTTGGTTGGACTATGACTGCTTATACCAGTTGAGGACCTAGCCAAGTACTTTTTGGATGGTTTCTGGGTGCAGTTCCCCCATTGGCACAGGAGCTGAAGAAGGCTCCTAGTGCAACAGAACCTCGATGGTTCTCATGTTTGGGGCGGGGGGGTGAAGCTGTGGAGAGGCCATAGGGAGGGACTCTGTCTTGTGCATGGTAGAGGTAAGTTGCCACCAACTTCAGATAGCTCAAAACAAGGCTTGGTGGCAATCTGGAAGCAGGGTGGGATTGTGATTTCTGGGTGTGCTATTAGGTAGATCCAGTGATGATAAACCATGCTGAAGGGGAGTATATCAGTGCCATGGTTCCTACTCCAGCCCAGGACTGGAATAGCAACTGTGGAGAGCCTGGAAATTTGCCAGTCTGTTAGAAGTGGAGGTGTACTACTGTGGAGTAGTACTACAGTACTACTACTACTGTGTAAATACCTAGATAGAGAGACAGATTCAGATCCTCAGCCAGGTGTATAATTGCCCACACAAAGCCTGCCTAGCCTGACTTTGTGTGCATAGTGGGGAGGGAAGGAAGGGGAGCAGATGAAATGCACTTTGCCGTGGGCGCAATCTTTCATTTCATGTCATATTGTTCAAAACTTTCTACAGAAACAGAGTCCAGTGTCACCTTTGGGCATATGCCCAAATAAATGTTAGTCTTTAAGGTGGCACCAGACTCCTCGTTGTTTTTGTGGATACAGACTAACACGGCTACCCCCGATACTTAAAACTTTTTACAGTGATTGATTGCATACACAGTACAGTCCATTTCCTTAACAGAGAGAAAGTGGGAGGGAGAGGTTGCTGTTTGAGAAAAGGGGGCGAATAAGTGAGTTTGTTGGATTTCCTGGATGGGTCCCTTTGGAGGCAGTGCATGGCTGCTCACACTAGACTACCAACACTCCCTAACGCCTTTAAGTGGTTAGGCACAGTTTTCCATACATTTCCTCCACACCCTTGATTCCTGTCAAACTACTTCCGGCTCGTACTATATTTATAATATTTGTATTGCACTGACCCTTTGTCCTGTTTTCAGATCTGTTCCCCCCCCCCATTCATATTTTGGTTGAGTAAAGTGGACTTGGGAAAGCCTGAAAAACTCCTAACTTGTCTAGGGAGGGTTTAATTAAAGTTACTCGCTCTTGCAGTACTTTGGAATACAGCCCCTCAAACACTGCATCCCAAGGTGCTGCTCACTGACATGCTGTGTAGAGAGAGCAAGTCTCTTCTCAAGCAACCTATCAGAAAGAAATTACTGTTCTCCATCTAGCCTGCTCTCTGACTGCAGTTTTCTAGTGCATGGCCCAGTCCAAGATAGGATTCAGTAAATGTGCTGATAATAAAAACTCATTACTTCTACCATGCATGCAGCAGTTTCCAGCACCTCTGTCACTAGTTACTGCCCCAAATCCGCAGATTTCGTGCACCCCCCCGCATATAAGTAAAGCTGGGATGTAGGAACAGAAATGGCTATGGTCTGGCTATCTTTTGCAGGTAATGTAGTGGTGCCAGTTATTTGAAATGTCAATGACTTAATTATGGATATGCTAATTTAGGGCTGGACATTTCCATGGTGTTTGTACAAACACAGGCCCACTCCAGCAATCTGATCCAGGTGGATGGATCCCTGTTCCCCTGATATCAGTGTGAATCAATATGGGTGTAAGGGTCTGCCTGCATGGGTCAGATCACAGGACTGGGACCAAAATGTAATATGTTCCCTTCCCCAGGGAACTTACTATTTCTGGGGTGGATGGTGTCTCCGCCCTTTAGAAGAGGTAGCACATTGCTGGGCTGCCCCAGCAGCAACACAGGAAAAATTGTGGTCCACGGAGTCCCATTTCCCCTTTCTGCCTTGTTCTTCAGGGGCCACAGGCCATGTTCCCTCTAACTTTCTCCATCCATGTGCAGAATTAATTGTATGTGCACCAAATTACCGAGGTAACATGCAAATGTGCACCACCACAAAAAAACTGTATCTATATTTTAAAAGTTACCATAGGGATAAGTACTCCAGCCAGGACAGGTTAGGAATTTTAGAACTCACTACTCAAAGAATTAAATTTCTTAAATATAAGAGAAATAAAAATTATGAAATGCATAGACAAGTCAAAACACTCAAATAACAGAACTTGGAAAGAATAAAATTACAGAGAATATATGTGCATTGCAGGAAGTAACAACAACAATAATAATACAAGTATGTGTTGGGAGGTGTGTGTGTGAGGGACACACACACACACACACACACACACAGGTTGCCCCTTTAAGTATGCTGCCCCTTTAAGTAGATTGGTACTCACCAGTCTGAAGCCTGCTTGTTCAGACACAGCAGGAGCCGCCAGCAAGCTCCATCCCACTTCCGAGTCTTGTCGTGTCCCCCCAACGCCCTGCTCTAAGAAGATGGGGTACATGGGCAGGAAGGGGGACACCCTGACATCAGTGCCCCTCCTCTCACCCCCACTCTGCTCAGCAAGCAGGAGGCTGCCAGGAGCAGCTGGCCAGGGGCTCCAAGGCAGAGGGCAGGAGCAGCGTGGCCATAGGTGGAGGGGCACCTGAAGTGTGTGGCACTTGATAGACTGCTGGGCGGCTGCACAGCCACGCAGCTTGGCAAGAACCCAGGGCACAAGGATATCAATTCACTGCTGTCACAACCCCGAACCTGCCAGCTTAGCTGTAGTGACTGGCACACTGGGGCTATGGAGCCATGGCTTCCCGCCCCTCCATGCTCACTCCTCTTCCCCTCAGAAGTGGGTTAGTAAGCAGACATGCAGTGCTGCTTCCCCCTGCACCTCCTGACCCAAAGTCTGGGTAGCCTGTGTGGAGGAATAAAGCATATGTGTTTTCTTGGCTCCCTCTACCTTATTCCCCCACATGAACATGCAGCCCACCTCTGAAAAAGAGACAAGATACGGCATTAACCCTGGAACTTCAATGATCAGAGGCCTAACACAGTAAAAAAGGAGTTAAAAATGCTAAAGTCTGAATAATTCATATGGATTTATTTCAAGTGTCTCCCAATATTTACAAAATGACATGACACTTTGATTCTTTTGTGTATTTTTTTCCAAAAGATCCAGACAGGAAGGCAAGTTAGGATTAAAT
>NW_027056089.1:0-6000 GCF_011386835.1 Chrysemys picta bellii
AGTCTGAGCTATTGACCCACCTGTTGTGGTGCCTCGCAACCCCTTTTTTGCTCCATGCCTGGAGAAATCCTGACTGAATGCACCAATTCCCCAAGGGTAACATTTAGTCACTGGAGAACTACTTCAGCAAACCACCAAACTGCCAAGCTTTCCATCAGTAACATTAAAAGCCTTCCCTTCCCCACAACTGAGGTTCCATCCAGCTGAACAATGTAAGGAATAAGTGTGCCCCAAGTGGCCAGACAGAAGTGTGGGGAAAAAACATGTTAATCCCCATTAGCCTTTTGATCTGCCTAGGGATTTATAGGGTTCTCATCACCAATGTATCTGCATCTTATAAACTCTGTGAAGTAGGGAAATGCTATCACTGTGACCGAGTAGGATATGTCTGGATCAGATTATGAATTCTATTGTACACTATGTGTTGAACTCTAGTCTGGACTCGTGCAAGGGTAGCCTGTTGCATTGCATTCCAGACAGCTGCCCTAGCTCCTTTCTGAAGATCCATCATCAGAGTCATCTGGGGCTACTGATTCTGAATGACTGAACTATTGGTCCAACCCCGTGGAACAATGGTCTCTACACTGGGCCCACAAGGGTAGGGGGCAAGCATAACTGGGGGATCTGGAGCATCTCAATTCGAGCACATGGCTCAGAGTCATGGCCCTATTTAAGAGCAAGATTCTGCTCTGTGCAGGGGCCCATCCACTGCAACATGTAAGAAGGGCTTGAAAGAGAGAAGGCAGGAGAGAGTTTCAGGCTAAGCAGCATCTGACAAACCAGGGACTTACAGAAGAGATGAGATCAGACTCGGGACAGTGCATCTCAGGGCTTCTGTTATTCTCAAAGATCTGTCATTCTTGAATGCTTTAAAAGTAAAGCCACGATGGTTAAAGAAACATCTTTGCTAAGTCTGTGTTCCTTACTTTCCTGCCAGAGTCCCAGTAGAAGCCCAGAGACCCTTAGCCTAGTTGGGACTCTGATGGAGAATGAGTAAGCAACTGGGAGGCTTGAGAGGTTTCAGGATCCAGGGCAGCTGGATGGCAGCACCCCATACCCCAACAGATCTGAGCTTCTGAGTGTGCTGGGGAGTCTCAGAGCTAGAAACAGTGACTAGACTCTACCCAGATCCAATAGACTTGGATTGGGCCCTCTCACAACAATGATTGGGCTCACTCACAACAGACTGATGCCTATACGGAGGGTACTGCACCAGGTTGTAACAATACCCATTTTACAGACGGGAACTAAGGCACATAGAGATTAAGTGATTTGCCCAAAGTCACATAGGCAGCTTTGCCAAAGCCAGAAATTCAACCCAGATCCCCTGAGTCCAGTGCATTGATCACATCACCATTCTTCCTCTCATTGATTGTGTTGTCTGGAGATGGCAAAGTAGGGTTCAAAGTTTGTTCACCTTTAGTATGACGTTTGTCTAGGAGGATCCTTTCACCATGACTAGCATGACTATACGGGTTAAGATTCAAGGTGCAGTCACTCAGCAGGAACAAAAGGGGCAGTGCTTTCCAAATGGCTTCTATTGTTAACCTCTTGGCAGCTGCTATTTTAATGGATGAAATGTTTCTAAAGAGAGGTGCACAGAGTTTTGGCCTCTCAGAGTTAGCCATTATAAACTATAGCAGCTCTTTGGGTTTTTTGACCTCATAATGCTTGTGTTCCCAGTTCTGGCTGCATCGTATGACATTTTCCCCACCCGTTCAATGCTGCACTGCTTCACTAGAGCTTTTCCTGTGGACCATCCTTGTCGCAGTGATTTACTCAAGGTCACTCTGTGAGTGAGTGGAAGAGACCGGAAGAGGACCCACGTCTTCTCCCTCCCATTCCTGTGTTGCAGTCCAAAGACCACAGGTTAAGGACTGAATTCTGATGTGTTTTCTGCCAGGGAGATGGGTTCCTCTGGGAGGATGCAAATCAAAAAGCCCAGAGTGAAGCATGTGAGAGCTAGGGACAAGACATGGTCAGTAGAAGGGAACTGGCTCTGGGATAGACTGCCAGAGGAGATCAGGTGAATACAGAGCCTGACTATCTTTAGGAAATCCTGCAAAACCTTCCTCTTTGGAAAAAAAATAAATCTTTCCACCATAGCAACAGTGAGACTCACAACACTGATGGTGCTCATCTATCAAACATTTACCAAACAAATGCCTGCAAAAAAAAAAAAAAAACCTCTCTGAAAACATCTAACAAGTTTACCTATCCAACCACTCAAACTAAAACATCCCAGGCAGATTTTTACCCCAAATAGGAAGATTGCTATTGATTTCACATGGAAGCAGTTGGATAATACAAAGATGGGCAGTAGTATAAAGCCCTATGACTGACAGATAGACAAACCATACTCCTTCAACTGGAACTCAAGTTTTACAAATAAAGAGGAGGATGTTTGTGTGTGACACATGTCCAGTTACCAGTCATCACCTAAGAAAAACTAATCACGTGTGATACAGAGAAAAAACACCAAGGACCAATTCTTTCTTTCTTTCTGAACTGGACTTAAAGAAGTTGATATATTTGTCCAAAGAGTCTTAAGAAAAGAAATAACAGGGGAGGTAGGAAGGAAGGGGGAGAGAGAGAGACTGGACAGAAGAGAGGGACACAAAAGAAGAAAGGCTGTATTATGTGCTGAAGAAGCTACACGCTGAAGGGTAGGGTGAGCACTTACCTGCACAAAGACACATCCATTGCCATTCACTTCCAGGGTATAATTCCCTGGGACATCAGGCAGGGAACTCTGCTGCAACAGCATATAGAGTGGAACATATATATATATATATATATATATATATATATATACACATACAGAGAGCATGAAGAGGTGGGAGTTGTCTTACCAACTCTGAGAGGCCAATTAAGTAAGAGAAAAAAACTTTTGAAGTGATAATCAAGATAGCCCAGTACAGACAGTTTATATAGTTCCACTCTATATGCATCTGAAGAAGTGGGCTGTAGTCCACGAAAGCTTATGCTCTAATAAATTTGTTAGTCTCTAAGGTGCCACAAGTACGCCTGTTCTTTTTGCTGATACAGACTAACACGGCTGCTACTCTGAAATCTATTGATAGAGATTCTCTAGGTATTAGTCAGGAGGAGAGGATGGAAGAGGATAATGTAAGGGCCAGATCAGATGAGAAACATTCACATAAAAAACAAACCTGACACATCAGGAAAGGGCAGACAAATAAACAGTGACAAGTTTTTAAAGTGCTTGTACACAAATGCTAGAAGTCTAAATAAGAAGATGGGTGAACTAGAGTGCCTCGTGTTAAAGGAGGATATTGATAAAATAGGCATCACAGAAACTTGGTGGAGTGAGGACAAGCAATGGGACACAATCATTCCGGGGTACAAAATATATCGGAAGGACAGAACAGGTCATGCGGGGGGAGGAGTGGCACTGTATGTGAAACAAAATGTACAGTCAAATGAAGTAAAAATCTTAAATGAATCGACATGTTCCATAGAATCTCTATGGATAGTGATTCCATGCTCCACTAAGAATATAACAGTAGGGATCTATTACACTGCTCTACAGCCAAAATGCTTCTGAAATAAATGTAGTCAAACTTTACTAATTCTGGGTCACTGAGAACAAAAATGATGCTTAAAATTGTTGATTGGCTCTAGTTTTCAAGATATGCTATTGGGTCGGTATATATGACCCTTGACTTGGGAATGGCGGAGCATACGTGAGTTATAAAGGGAAGGGATCTCAATTTAAACCAGAAATGACTAAAATACATCTTTGACTGGATCTATGAATAAATCTATGATGGGTTTGGACAGTACTTGCTTTTTAGGCAAAACAATGGATGATGCAATCTGAAGCTGGTATTGCATCATACATAATATGAATTGCATCATGTTATTCCTAAAAGTCGTGGATGATGCAATCATAATGAAGCTTACATCACTCTGCTGAACAAATTGCCCTATATCAGCTCTAGAAATCATACAGTGTGGTGCTCTCTTATTTGTCAGTGTTTGATTTTGCAAAGGGACACATTTCTGTTTAGCCAAAGTGAGCAGAGATGCCTCGTACTTGTGTGAACAGTGCAGATAACTTCTGCTATGTTTGTGGTGAAGTGACTTTTGCATCACAAAAGCGCAGTATAACCACTATGGTTAAGAAAGCTTATCACCTTTATTTTGGCTGCAAAATTGGAGATCAGGACAAGAGGTGGGCCCCACACATATGCTGCAACACTTGTGCAACAAATCTTCGCCAGTGGTTGAACAGGAAAAGGAAATCTATGCCTTTTGCAGTGCCAATGATTTGGAGAGAGCCAACAGATCATACCAGCAATTGTTACTTCTGCATAGTGCCTCCAGTTGGGAAAGGTGTGTCAAAGAAGAAAAAGTGGACTGTGCATTATCCAAACATTCCATCAGCTATACGCTCAGTACCCCACGGAGGACTGCCGGTTCCTGATGCACCAGAATCATTCTCACTTGAGTCAGACGAGGAAGAGGAAGAGGATGAAACTTCTGGTCCTGAACCATCAATGTCACAGGACCCACATTTTCTCCCATCCTCCTCCTCTGAACCACACCTCACAACACAAAGTGAACTGAATGACCTTGTCAGGGATTTGGAACTACCCAAGAGTAAGGCAGAGCTATTGGGCTCCAGACTACAGCAGTGGAATCTCCTGGCAGGTGGTGTTAGGGTTTCCATGTTCCGTGACCGTCAAAAGGATCTTGTCCCATTCTTCTTCATGGAAGGTGATCTTGTAGCCTGCAACAACATCAATGGTGTGATGGCAGCCCTCAACATCGTTCACGATCCAGATGAGTGGAGACTGTTCATTGATTCATCGAAGACGAGTCTTAAAGCTGTTTTAGTGCATAATGGCTATGTTTTGCCACCAATTCCAGTTGGTCATGCAGTCCATATGAAGGAAACCTATGACAAAATGAAACAACTTTTGAGGTGCATAAACTATGACCAACATCAGTGGCAACTGTGTGGTGATTTGAAGGTTGTTGCTCTCTTGCTTGGTCCGCAGACTGGATACACAAAGTACTTCTGTTTTCTCTGAGAATGGGATAGTCGTGCAAGAGATTCCCACTACATCAAGAAAGATTGGCCACTCTGACAGTCATTGGAGCCTGGGAGGAAAAGTGTTCAGCATCCACCACTTGTTGAATCAAGGAAGATTTTGTTACCACTCTTACACATCAAGCTGGGTCTGATGAAGAACTTTGTCAAGGCCATTGACAAAACACAAGCAGCTTTCAAGTGCCTCCATGGAAAATTTCCAAGGTTAAGTGAAGCTAAGATAAAGGAAGGTGTCTTTGTTGGTCCTCAGATTCGTGAACTTCTTCAAGATGATGCATTTGACCATGCACTGCGTAGCAAGGAAAAGACGACATGGAAAGCCTTCCAGTTAGTGGAAATAAATTTTCTCGGAAACAACAAGGCAGACAACTACAGGTTGTTGGTGGAAAACCTCCTCAAGGCATACAAAAGCCTTGGTTGCAACATGTCACTTTTTGCACTCTCATCTAGATTTTTTTCCACCGAACTGCGGACCAGTGAGCGACGAGCACGGCGAGCGATTTCACCAGGACATTGCAACAATGGAGAAACGCTATCAGGGCAAATGGAGCCCATCAATGCTTTGAGAGGGGTAACTAGTGGTGTTCCACAAGTGTCAGTCCTAGGACCAATCCTATTCAACTTATTTATAAATGATCTGGGGAAAGTGGTAAACAGTGAGGTGGAAAAGTTTACAGATGATACTAAACTGCTCAAGATAGTTAAGACCAAAGCAGACTGTGAAGAGCTTCAAAAAGATCTAACAAAACTAAGTGATTGGGCAACAAAATGGCAAATGAAATTTAATGTGGATAAATGTAAAGTAATGCACATTGGAAAAAATAACCCCAACTATACATATAATATGATGAGGGCTAATTTAGCTACAACTAATCAGGAAAGAGATCTTGGAGTCATCATGGATAGTTCTCTGAAGATGT
>NW_027056090.1:0-6000 GCF_011386835.1 Chrysemys picta bellii
TAGAATTAAAAAAGCTTTTGACATTTCCCATTTCAGGAGGCAGGGAAACTGAGGCACAGAGAGGTGAAGTTAAGTCCACACCGGGATGGGATTACAAGGCCTGAAGTAGAATGCAGGTTTCCTGACTACCAAGCTCATGTTTTGTCCACTGCACCACATCTCATGTTGATAGAGTCTAAGAGCTGCTCACCAGGCAGACACACTTGCCAGTCTTGCCATAAGCAACTGGTAAATGGGTGATAGCACCAGCGAGAGCTGTGAGGAACACGCTCAGTGTGTGATTTTCAACAATAGCAGCCTGAGTTAGGCGTCCAAGTTTATCCTTCGGCACCTGCCTGCAGTTGAGTAGTTGGGAGTAAACAGAGTTTATCCACATCTCATTTGGGGAATATGGAGTTTAGTTTGGGAGTTTACCCACTTTTTTTTACCACTACATCACTGCCTGCCTGATTCCCATGAGGGTTCAGCATTTACGAGCCTTTTTTATAATGATTTTCTTGTCTCAGCTGCACTTGGTGAACCCCTCCCCTCCTGTGCATGTGACCAACACCACAGATCCAGGCAGGGCTCAGGAAGTTCAGTGTTAGTCCAGTGCCACAGATGTGCTGATGCCAACAGCTGGTTAGTGCCATAGTGAATGCAGTGTCTCAGCTCCCTGCAGGAGAGATGGCTGATGTGGCAGACACCTGGAGCCTCTAGGGTGACCAGATGTCCCGATTTTATAGGGACAGTCCTGATTTTTGGGTCTTTTTCTTATATAGGCTCCTATTACCCCCCACCCCCGTCCCGATTTTTCACATTTGCTGTCTGGTCACCCTAGGAGCCTCATGCATGAGTTTCAGCAGAGTGAGCCATTAGCATCTTAGCACCTGCTTGATCCCAGTGATCGGAATCAATCTCATTGTTGCTGTGCAGCCTTCCAGCCCAGACTGGTGAATTCTCAGAGGGCGCTAAAGGGAAGGTGAATAACAGACACTTAATTTCCTCCTTGACTGCAGCAGTGTACTTCTTCTGTAAGGCCCCCTAGTGGCCTGTCTAAAAAGTGTTCCTAGACAAAATCCTCCTCTGTGAGGAGGGAATGAAAGTAAAACATTCATCGATCCAGTCATGCACTAAACATCAACACAGACTATTAAAAACAGCCCAGTGAAGGCTGGACAGACTGCCTGACCCTTTAGTCTCATGCCAGGGGATTGTTCTTCCCAAGTAAAACACTTCACTGCTTAATCCCTGAGTTCCTCAGGTTTCCAAGATCTGACCTAATCTTTCAGGAAGGAGGGAGGCTGTTAGGTCTAGCTGGCTGTCTCCTCTCAGTCAGGTTCGGAGGACATGGCGGCTGGTCTATATGAGCAGGGGGATCATTACTCACAGGTTCAGCCTGCAAGTACAGATCTGAGCACTCCGTGAGATTTACCTGCTAAAAAATCCTGGTGTCAAAAGATACTCCAGAACTCGAACAGGGTAAGATCGAGGGTTTTTGAGCAGAGCCGTAACTAGGTATTTTTGTGCCCGAGGCAAGAATATAAAATTGCTCCCTTCCCCAGGGACGGCTCTTCAGCGGCAGGTCCCTCAGTCCCTCTCAGAGGGAAGGGCCTGCTGCCGAAGAATGAATGAAATGGCAGTGGTAGAGCCTGTGATTTTTGGGGGAGTCTAACTCATGATTGACTGCTTGGGCTGGTAATGTTGCTTCCAAGATGGCCTTTGGTTCCAGTCCAGGTCCAATCCAGAGAGGGATTCACAGATTAAGAGAGGAGGGAGGTGCTGGATATCAGCAGTGGCCACTAGAGATCAGCATGTGTTCTGAGAATGCTGGGAGTTCAGGTTTGCAGGGCAGAATCGGGGTGGCAGGTTTGTAGAAATTTTGGTGGTACCCTGAACCCGCTCCTGCCCAAACTCTGCCCCCCCATCCGCCCAAGGCTCTGGGAGGGAGTTTGGATGAGGGAGGAGGTCTGGGATGCAGACTCTAGGCTGGGGCAGGAGATTGGGGTGCAGGGGTTGTGGCTGCAGATGAGGGGTTTAGAGTGTGGGAGGGGCTCAGGGCGAGAGTAGGAGTGAGGTGGGTGATGGCTCTGGCTGGGGCTGGGAATGGGAGGTTTGGGGTGTGGGAGGGGCTCAGGGCTGGGGCAGAGGGTTGGGGTGTGGGGGGTTAGGGCTCTGGCTGGGACTGGGGATGAGGTGTTTGGGGTGCTGGAGGGGCTCAGGGCTCGGGCAGAGAGTTGAGGGTGTGGTGGGGGGGTGAAAGCTCTGACTGGGGGTGTGGGCTCTAGGGTGGGGCAGGGCTGGGGATGAGTTTGGGGGTGCAGGCAGGCTGCTCCGGGACGGGGCCAGAGAGGAGGACTCCCCAGCCCTTTTCCTGCCGGCAGCAGCAAGCTCTGGGGGAAGAGCCCCCCTTTCCTGCCCTCCCAGCAGCACACTCACCCCCACCACTGTCACTGCATGTGCTCCTAGGGCCCCTCTCAGGTGCAGGAATCTTCCTTGTCTCCCCCGTGGTGGGTGCCGGGGGGCACTGCGTGTGCCTCCTCCCCTGCTGTTGCCCCTGACTGTAGCCTCACTGGGGGTGAGGGATGGGGCTTCCTCCTTGCCCAGCATGGGGCAGAAGCAGTGACTGTGGGCGGGGGGGCCTCCTGTGCTGCTGGAGGGTCCCATTGGAAAATGAAAGGGTCTGAGGGGGAAGGGCAGGCTCAGAGTCAGTCTGCCCTGGCAGTGGAGATATGCGGCACTAGGACCATGCGCCAGCAGTTGCTGCAGGGAGGCAGCATGGAGCTGCTCTGCTCCGGGTGCCGGAAAAGGGGGGGGAAGAAAGTCGGGGTCAGGGGACACTCGGGGGAGGGGGGGGCGCAGGTGAGGAGATCACTTGGGTTATAAATATCTCCATGCCAGCAGTTTTTTTTTTCCTTCTCCACCGCTTTCTGTGCCCCCCCTGCCCCCCCCCACGGCTTTGTGTACCCGAGGCAAGTGCCTCACTCGCCTCGCCCTTGTTACGGCACTGCTGTACCTGTCCTATTCCTTCTTCTGCAGAGCCTTTCAACCACACGTGATCTCCTGCGTTCAGCTCCCACAGGGGTTTGAGTCTGTGACTCCTGACAAAGTTTCTCTTCTGACAGCTTTTAAATTGTTTTTCCTTTCTTATTAGCTTTAGAAATTCAGTCGAACTAAGGTCTAATAGTGAAGGGATGGTTGGGATGATGGAACTCAACTCAGCTACTCATTGGGCCTGAATCTATTTCCCAGTGGTGCTGGCAAGCAGGGGAACAGGGCCAGATACTCTAGGAATTTGTTCCACTGTTTTGACGGAGAGTTGTGCTTCCCGTGGTTTTGTGAAAAGTGGGAACTGATGTAACATGGTGAAACTGCCAGGATTTGTAAATTTAACAGCGTCCAATAGTAACTGAGGATCATTATCAGAGCAGACTCACAGTGGGATTCCATTGCAGTCAAACATGGATTTCCTCCTGACCCCAATGTCTGTGATGTAGTGGTCAGCATATTGGATATTTCAATAAATCTTGACAAGCAGCCAGTCACTGGGACAGAGGTTCCATTAGCCAGCTGGAGAAGATCTTTCCTCCATGGTGTGTCTGGGGGAAGGAAGATAACAATGCTTCTGGCTGGTTAGTTCTCATGTGAGTGCAGGTCTCAGAGTTCTCACCTCTCTCTGGTACTTGTTGCTCAGTGAAGGTCACTGAACTGACTGTTGAGCTGTTTCTGTGCATTTTGGGCTGGCTTGGTGGCCCCTTTGCAGTTTATGTAGAATGTCCATTTTCACCCATGTGGGGATGACTAGTCTGGACCCCTTCAACAACAGCCTGGGGTCTAGGTTAAGATCACCTTAAACCACCCAGTGCAGCTTCATAGAGACGTCTGATGTTGCTCATATGTCTTATGTCCTCTTTGCATTGGGTCATGACTTTTCTGAGAAATTCAGCTACCTTTTGCTTTCCTTTCACTGTGGAGGGTACATCTACACTGTAGTAACAAAATGTGATCACAACTTGAGCTGACATACCAGCACTAGCTTTAATGCAGCTAGCTCAGATATCAGGCATCATGTGCTTCATCGTGTCTGTACCAGTCCACCCAGAACCCTGGGTAATTACTGGTGGCACTAGCCTGCGTTGAAGCTACCCAAGCTAGGCAGATTAGAGCAGCAGTTCCCCAACTTGTTGCTAAGGCAACCAATTAACTGCATTTGCTTTTCTTGCAACCCACAATTACCTGTATGCACCCTCCACCCTGGCAGCACAATGCAAATCCTGGCCTAGTGCGGGGGGATGGGGTGGAGTGGGATGGGGTGGGGTTCTGGGGTTGGAGAGCCAGCCCACCCCACACTCACCTTGCAGTGGCGGTTCCAGTCCTGCGGGGCTAGGCCCAGCTACCTTCTCTGGGCATTGTGACCTGGCACATGGGGATGCAGCACGTCTCAGGTGTGGCCTGGCCACTCCTCCATAAAGTCAAAGGAGGGGCTGGGCCACATTTGTGTAAGTGGAGTTGTAACCTGACTCACAGTGTTTCAGAGCCTTTCAGGTTTGGACTGGACACCCATTAGTAATGACAAATGATGGAGGGGCAGCAAGACTAAAACCAAGTGGCTCTGCGACCCCATGCACCAGGTCACAATGCCTGGAGGAAGGAACTGGTGTGACCCAGGAACCCTATCGGTCAGATATATGCAGCATAGTTCACTAACGGGTGGCATGTCAGGCATCTACCAAGAGCCAGTAGCCCAGCAGTTGTCATAACCATTGCAGAATGTATGTACAGATGATATTTAAGGAGTAATGTATCTGCAAATTATGTTCTTAAGCTCCTGGAGTTAAGGCAGGTCACCAGGAGATGACATACCTCTGAAATGTTCCTGTCTGGTTGTTTCTATTGTGTATTGCACTCCTCACAATGGAAGCCTATTTGTCTACTGAGTTGAAATGGAAAGTCTGCAAAATCTACAAGAGAGAAATTCTACAGAAAGAAACAAAAGAGTGGGGGATGTCCTGTTTATGAGTCAAGACCAAGGATGGGACTGGTATATTTTTAGGGGGGGCAAAGGAACACACTGGGCCTTCACTTAGGAGGCAAGCTGCCAGAGTACTTGACTCATGAAAGGAGGGTCACAGCCTGCGTGGCTGTAAAATGCTGCAAGTGTTTTGGGTAAAGATTATTCTACAAGACATGAAAGTGTCTTGTTAATTAAATCTGGGCTGCAGTATGCCTCTTACAATTTTGTTTTATATGTAACAATTTCTTTCCAATACTTCTACTTGCTACTGCTTGAATCTTTGCCTTTGTAGTTAAATCAAGAATAAGTTTATTTAACAAACATATCTAAGTGCTGTATAATAAGCGGAGCAGTGATCTGAGGTATAACTGCTAAGCAATGAATCCATGAATACTGTGAGTGTCTAGCGGATCAGGAGCTGGACACTGCAGGGAGATGCTTGGAGGGCATGAGGCTTGGTGTACACCTACCTCTAAGCTGTGGAGTAACAGCAGGGCCTGTGAAGCATAGAGAGGAGTACTTGTGTTGCTCAGGGCCAGTGGAGGTGGGATCTGAGCCATGGCAGGCACAGACAAGTCTTCCTCATGCTAAGGGCAGGTGATAGTGATGTGCCTCACAACCCTGGGTAGCCTGGGAAGCATCACAACTGGGCCCACTGGGCCACACTGAAACGTTTCTTCTCCTTCCCTTCCCCGCCCCACTGCGTGCCAGGACACAGGAGCTAAAAGCAGAGAGTTCTCCTGGGGAAGAATCGACCCCCCCTTAGGGAGCAGGCAGCCAGGACTGCTCAAGTTGCAGCAGCCCTGAGAATCAGCTCTCCTGTGGGTGCCCCAGTTCACAGAGTGGTCTGGGGGAGAGAGGAGAAGCTGCTCCAGCTGCTCTGGTAGATCCTAGAGTGCAGTGCACCAGCCCCCTGAAACATACCCCATGGGACTCAGGGGCATCTCAACCCAAGCTCCGCCTGCAGATGCTCATGGGGCCAGGTCAGATCAGAGCCCCTGGCTCTT
>NW_027056091.1:0-6000 GCF_011386835.1 Chrysemys picta bellii
TCTGCAGGGGGTGAGGTGCCTCCTGTCACACCTGCTCCCTTGGCTGGGGGGTAATCAGCGACTGTGGCTCACCAGTGAGAATCTCACACACGAGTGGCAAATGCCAGGGCATCTGTGCTGCTTTTCTTGTTGCACCCATAGACACCGCATGAGCTTCGGGGACTGCTACACAGGAACAATTCGCAAGCCGAGAAGTTTGCACATTATATAAGGAGAGTTGGAAACTCTGGGACATGTGAGGGCCTAGATTACGACAGCTACCATGTGCAGGAGCCTCTGGCAGATGCCTGAAACAAGTGGGCCACTGGGACACAGACGTTAAACCCAGGATGCTCTGGGACCATTTCTAAGCCAGCTCTGTTAGCCTTTCACGGTGACACTTGTACATACATTCCTCAGTGCAGAGATTTTATGGGCTCAAGTCATTACTTTTCTCACCTAAAACGTTCATCCATGCAGTGTGTCACGGGATCCCTCAGCCTCGTGGAATACCCACCTATTGTCACATTTCTCAGGCACCACACTCACACTGGAATTTCTCCCCATAGGGCTAAAATCACCACTGTCACAAATAGAAAAAAAATTCCTTCAGTAAACTCTGGCTTCAGCGTGCAGGCAAAATGCCTCCAGCTGCCTCCTGAGGACATGTTTGTAGATTCCAAAGCCAGAAGGGACCGTTCTGTTCATGTAGTCTGACCTCCTGCATAGCACAGGCCAGAGACCTGCCATGAAATAATTCATGTTTGAAATAGAGAAGGTCTTTTAGAGCAGTGGTTCTCAACAAGGGTACACATACCCTTAGCGGTGCACAGAGGCCTTCCATGTCAACTCCTCTAGGTAGTTGTAAAATTAGACAACAGGCTACATGGAAAGCAGTAGTGAAGTCAGGACAAACTAAAATTTCCTACAGACATGTTTACACTCCTCTATATTCTATACACTAAAATGTAAGTAAAATATTTGTATTCCAATTTATTTACTTGTACATTCATTCGTACATGGTACTTGTACATGGTAAAAATTAGAACGTAAGCAATTTTTCAGTAATAGTGTGCTGTGTCACTAGGGTACTTTTCTGTCTGATTTCGTAAGCAAGTAGTTTTGAAGTGAGGTGAAAGTTGGGGTATGCAAAACAAATCAGACTCCTGAAAGGGATACTGTCATCTGGAAATACTGAGACCCATTGTTGGAGAGAAACATCCAGTCTTTATTTTAAAAATTTTCCCATTGTTAATTACTCTCACCATTTTTAAAGCGTATACCTTATTTCCAGTCAGAATGTGTCTAACTTCAACTTCCAGCCACTGGATTGTGTTAGACCTTTCTCTGCTACACTGAAGAGCTAATGTCTCCCCGTAACACTATAAGGCAGGTTTTTAATTCTTTACTTATTCTGGTGGCTCGTCTCTCCACTCTCCTTCTTGAATTGTGGATACCAGAACTGGATACAGATTTCAACAGCAGATGCTCTAGCACCAAATATAGAGGTAAAATAACCTCTCTACTCCTACTTGAGATTCCCCCAGTTATCATCCCAGGATTGCATTGGCTATTTTGGCCACATGGTAATACTCGGAGTCATGTTTAGCTAATTATCCCTTCACACTCCCAAATCTTGTTCAGAGTCATTGTGCTTCCACGATAGAGACCAGCATCTTTGTCACTCAGAGAAAGCTCAGTGCCTGCAAGAAAGTCTCACCGAAAGAAGCCAGAGATGTAATAGAGGTGCAGACCTGTAGCCCTAAATACCCTTGTGCCCTTCATGTCCATTCTGTTGAGCACAAAGTCATAGCCCAACATGATAATATCTGTTTCAATGTCGGAAACTTGGCTCCTATCCAACATGAACTGCATCGTGGATCAGATCTATGGCCCATCTAGTCCAGTGTACTCTGTGTGACAGTGACAGCCCCAGGTGCTGCAGAAGAAGGTGTAAGAATCCCAGCAGTAGGTCGATGGGGGGCAGGGCCGGCTCCAGGTTTTCTGCCGCCCCAAGCAGAGGAAAAAAAAAAGGCAATTGGCAGCACTTTGGCGGCAGCTCAATCGCGCCGCTCCATTCTTCAGCGGTAGTTCGGCGGCGGGTCCTTCACTCCCTCTCTTCCTCTTTGGTAGCACTTCGGCAGCAGCTCAAAGAGGAAGAGAGGGTCTGAGGGACCCGCCGCCGAATTCCCGCCGAAGACACAGACGTCCCTAGTAGAGGACAGAGTGCTGACCATTTCGATTGGCCACCCCACGCACCTCCTTCCTTAGCTGGTGCCTGGAGCTGGCCCTGATGGAGGGATGCCTTAACCATCCTGAGGGTGGCATCGTAATGCCTAACAGCTAGAGATTGGCTAGTGTCATGGGCGTATACGCTTTCCAAAATGTTTATTTCACTGTAAGTATTGTAACTGGATAGTCTTGTGTTGTCAGACAGGGAGAACACATTCTTGATCTGCTCTATACCAGTCATCCCTCTGAAAACCCTCTACCAGTCAGTAATTTATAGACTTCTCTCATAGCCCCTCTTATTCATCTCCTTTGTAAGGTAACAGTCCCAGTCTTTTTAACCTCTCTCCATATGAGAGTTTAACCAGGCCCTTGATCTTTCTTCTTGCCCTTCCCTGAACCCCTCTAGTTCTGCAATATCCTGTGTGAAAAGGGTGCACCGTGCCACACAGAGGAGTCTAAAGAAGGGTGAAACATTGACCTACTGATCTCATGGCATTGTCTTTTCTGTATGATTCCCAATCGCACTCCTCTTGGACCCAATGTTTTGCTGAGTTTCTGCCATGCTTGCACTTTGAGCAGGGTTTCACAGAGCTGTGTACCGTGTCTTGTACTGAATTCATACAGTGAAATTAGAACCTCATAAAGTGTTTGAGGAGCTCAAGCTTTTTCCTCTAAAGTGCATACACAGTGCAGATATTTACATTGAAGTTCATCTGGCATCATGCCACCCATTCACCTGGCTTGGTTAGCTCCCTCTGAGGACTCCTCTTTACTTCAATATGACCTAAGTAATCTGGTGCCATCTCTAAATGTCCCCACTGCACTGCTCACGCCCTTTCTAGATTGTTACAAACTATAAAATATTTACCATACTATTTGTTATAATATGTATAACCCCCCTCATTCTGATTCCCTCCTTTCACAGGCACCTTGAGCATTTCTGAGCCTGATAGATGCCTCGACCATCTCATGGCAGCTTTCAACGTCACCCTCTCTGATCCTTCAACATTTATCCTAATGGGCATCCCTGGCCTGGAAGCTGCTCATGGATGGATTTCCATCCCTTTCTCTATGTTCTACATTATTAGCCTATTTGGAAATTTTATGGTTCTGTTTGTTGTAGGCAAAGAGCAGACCCTGCACAAGCCGATGTACCTGCTGCTCTGCATGCTGGCGCTCACAGATATCGGCATGTCTACCTCTGTCATTCCAAAGGCACTGTGTATATTTTGGTTTAATTTGAAAGGCATTACTCTGGTTGACTGCTTAACCCAGATGTTCTTCCTTCACACAGTTACCATAATGCACTCAGCCGTCCTTGTGACAATGGCCTTTGATCGCTACGTTGCCATATGTAACCCTCTGAGATACACCACCATCCTCACCAATGCACGAATAGCTAAGCTAGGGCTAGTGGGTTTGATAAGAGCTGTTCTCTTTGTTCTGCCCCTGCCCCTGCTCCTGAGCAGGCAGCCATTCTGTGCCAACCGCATTATCCCCCACACGTACTGTGAGCACATGGCTGTGGCAAAGATGTCATGTGGGGACTTCACAGTCAACAGGATATATGGCTTGGTGACAGCATTTGTTGTCATCGTGTTAGACCTGATGCTCATTGCTCTGTCCTATGTTCTGATCATCAGGGCTGTCCTCAGAATCTCTTCCACGAAAGCCCACCAGAAAGCCCTTAACACCTGCACAGCCCATATCTGTGTGATGCTGAGGTCTTATACTGCCCGCCTCTTCTCCTACCTGACACAGAGGTTTGGTCAAGGAATCGCTTCCCATGTACACGTCACCTTGTCTAACTTCTATCTCCTTGTCCCCCCGATGCTCAACCCTATCATTTATGGTGTCAAATCCAAAGAGCTTCGTGACAAAGTGGGTAAATACACCTGCAGAAGGTGATCGCTGGAGGCCACTGACTTTAAAGCTGTGTGACAAGAGGGGGAATGATATCTCCTTATTAATCAAGGGTGCTATGTCCCAGTTTGGCTGAGCTCAGCACTGTGGAAGTTCAGAGTCCGAGAAGCTCCTCACACCTAACAACTTATCCCTTTCTCACTAAGCACTGCTGTCTCCATTGCTGAGTTCCCTCTCTCTGACCTTCTTTCATTGTCACCCGTCAGCGCCACACACTCGCCCCTTCATTCGGCCTTTCTGTGACTACCAGACTACCAGAAGATACTGCACTTTTCTGAAAGAGGGTGGGTTTTCTGTCTGAACAGGATTCTTGATCATTGGACAAACTGAAGCTACACTGATGAACCAGACTATTATCTGGACAAAGACAAAGAAAGAAGCTATAATGCTGAACTTTTTTGTCATACATACAGTGATACAGTGAGCAACATTTACTGTGGGAATTGAGGACATTCTTCTAGAACTTCTTGGTGAGAGGTGTGAAACTATATTTTTGAACCGGACTAATGTGTTAAACTATCATATTGCCTTTGAGTCACATTGCTTACCACTTTGTGCAGCCAATTTTTGAGTCACTTTCAGTTGGACCTTTCAAAAGACACACTAACCATTCCCGTTGTCCAAGATATCAAGAGTGTCAAAATTTCATGTTGGAGTTTGTGAAACAGGTGAAACAGGGATTATGATCAAACATCTAGGTGATTAAATTGCTTATAGTAGTACGTCCTTCTGCTGAACTCAGCCCTAGATTGGCTAATATCTCATTTTTGCCATTGGTTTGTGAATACTTTGGACAATTGGCGTAGCAGTGGAGAGTTTTGCCTATGGTTCACTGGCCTCATGCTCAGGACAACCAAGTTGAGCAGTTTTGGGTTGAAATTGTCAAACGCATGTTTTTGTCAAGTTCAGCTGAGAAAACAACGAAAGAGCAAACAAGACAAATTCAATAAAGTCTTTGTCCCCAGCGGCATCCATGTGGCAGAGCAGCAGTACTGAGGAAGAAGGCAGAGGTGGGGAGTGGTAGCAGACCAGACCCAGGAGTTGGGGCAATGTGGGAGCCAGAGCAAAACTGTAGCAGGAGCTGCGGGGCCAGAGTTGGGTTACTGGATGCAGGCCGCGGCACAGGTAACACAGCAGCTGAGAACAAAGAGCAGCTAGGAAGAGCAAGGTGAGGAGGCCATATGCAGAGGGCCCAGCATAGGGAGATGCTGCTCGACAGGAGGGCTTTGAAGGCTGCACTCAGAAGCGGGGACATGAATCTGATGGGAGGGCAGATGATGGGGAGAAGGGTCCGGCCACCTAGAGCCTGAGGGCGTGTGCCACTGCCAGAGCAGGTATCTTACCCACGGTATCACCGCAGTGCAGGCTGGAGATTTTTGCTGGAGCACCAGATAGTGGGATGGGGGGGTGCAGAGAAGGGACCATGACCCTCCCACTTTTGAGAGTGGATGGGCTTGGTCAATCTGCTTTTTGCCACAGGTCTGAACCCCTTCCCTTCCCCTTCACTCTGAGGTTATGCCCCCGGCCAGGCCAAAAACTGGAGCCCAGGCCAGGTGAAAGCAGCCCAGGACCCTGGGAACCTGTGGAGAAGCGGCAGAAGAGAAGCCCCATGCCCACGTCTCTGCCCCCTGGGGCAGATGGAGGGTCTGCAGCTCTCCAAAGCTGCCAACCCCTGGCGGCTCACACCATGGCCGCACTGCAGCTCTTCAGCCACTGAGGTCCTGCATACAGGCCAGGCCGTAAGCCACAGGCAGGTCAGTGTAAGAACCATGCAGGCATCTGTGGGGAACCGAGGACCCTCAGTCATCTCTGAACAGGGCTTTCCAGGGGAAGGGACATGTTTTGGAAGCTGCTCTTGGCTCCCCT
>NW_027056092.1:0-6000 GCF_011386835.1 Chrysemys picta bellii
CACCTTTGATATGGTAAAGATAAAATATCTCTTACTATAGAACAGTGATTTTTCTGAATAGAGGTAACTGGTTTTATACAAGTTTGCCTTAATTGAACTCTAAAAGTGAGGTAACAAAGGAAAAACTTTATCCAGTCCAAAGTGTACTTTCCCCCTTATAGTAGATCTCATACTATGCAGTTTCCAGATAAAAATTAACTTGTTACCACCTACTGTAAATTAGTGGGAAACTATCATATTTCCACAATTCTAATCAGGAATATCTTTGCTTAAGACAAGTATTAAGCCTGGGGTACACTTTTAACCAGCAAAATCCTGTTTGTTTATTAAATACAAATCTGAGATTTATTGAGACAATGTTAAAGTTGTTTAGGAGAATTGGGCATGGGACTCACTGTCTTATGCTGCAGAACTTCACGGGATAGAGAAACAACTCGTATATTCAGCAACTCCAACCGTGATTATAATCCCTCCGTCCAAATTCAGGGATTTATTGAAGAGCACCAGCTGCACTCTTTTCTACAAAGTTCCTTTGTTTGCCAAATCAGTAACGGGATTTACAGCATGTAATATGCACACAGTGTGACCCATCAAATTGGATAAACTCACGTTAATCACCCTGAGGAAGTGGGAGCCTGTCTGTAAGTGAATCAAAGTGAGATGGGTAAAAGCATTACTTGTGGAATGCACCCAAAATGGACTATTCCAAAAGAAGAAAGATTCAATACCAGGACTAGGTTACAGTGTTGTATCAGTCAGCACAATATACCCTGCAGACCAGGAAATAAAAACAACAGAAGTGGGTGTTTCAAAGATGACTAAATGATAGGAGTATTATACCTTATATAGTTCAGTGAAACAAAACAATGAAAAACTCTTTGAATTCTATTTAGCTGCCTAATCCATGAAAGAATCAAACTGCAAAAACATAATGCTTAGACTTGGTGAGTCAAGCAAAGTTCCCACTGAAGTTAATGGGAGTTTTGCTGAACTAAGGATAAAAGTCCCATTACCATAAAATACAGAAGCTAGAAGCCGACTCTGGATCAATCAATAACACCATTAAAAAGGTGACCAATATCTGAGGCTACCCAAAAGGACTAAAAGGCATACCTCCAAACTGGAGCAAAAAAGCTACAGAAAGAAAAGAATGAGATGAGGGTTGAAAAATACACTAGATTGTTTCCTGGCTGGAGTGGAAATGAGAAAATCTGATCAGAATGGGATGCTCTATATTCCACCTATTCACAGATCTAACAGCAGTACCTAATGCCTCACAAAAGGTACTGCTATCACTTCTGTAAAATGGACACAACTGCCAACTCCAAATACCCTTCCAAATCATCTAAATCTAAAACAATGCTTCCTGGGCTGCTTTAGTTGTTTATACATAGGGAAGAAGGAAGAGTATGTACTTACGTTGACCTATTAAGCGCACTGCTGCCTCAAAAGATACTCTCTATGAAATCCAGGAAAATACTCGAATTTATTAATGTACGGAACATTCATATTACATTACATTGTTTGTTTACTTCGTTTAATTTATGGCAGCTTCTGTTTATTCCATTTCAGGTAGGAAAAGCAACATGATCCCCTTTTACTAACGGTCCAAAAACCTATGCCAAATGAAGTTCCTGTTCAAAGCTAAGCTATTCTTGAAAGAGTAAACAAGTAATGACATGGATAAAGTTCTTTTCCCCTACAAACATCTCATGATCAGATAAGTCACTTCTATACTCACAGTCTTGTGCTTCTCAATTGCTAACTACAAGAGCACACAAATGTAATGCAGCTTGTCATGATTTGGCAAAAATATGGAATCTACACAAAGACAAAATTTACTCATATATAATAATGACCATTTATTACATCACAACCATTTTCTTTACACACACACACACACACACACACACACACACACACACACACACACACACACACACACACCCCTACCTCTCTTGTTTATAGAAACACAGTGAGGAAAAAAGTCATGTTTTACTAAACCATGAGCCTAAAAGATAAAGGACTGCTCAGATATTATGGTGATAGGCTCCAAAATAACCATTTAAAATTGGTTTTTAAAAATATACACCAGACAATAGCATTAGGAAGAAAACAGAGCAGAGAGAAGAGAGGAAAGACAAGCAATTAAACAATGAGAGGGAGGGAGCAGGAAGGCAAACATAGCAGCTGATTATAAGACTAGATAAAAGAAAAATAAGACAAGACACACCTTATGACAGAGATTGCTATCACATCACATGGGTTGGTTCAGTACCATTTAAGTCACAAGTAAGTTAGTTCACTAGAAGTCTAAAAATCTACTTTTAAAATAATTACACACAAAAACACTACATTAAAAGAATATTAAGGTTGCAAACTCAAGCACCGTGCAACCTTAATTCAGTTCCCGTGTGCATATTCATTATGAGAGTAAGCACATGATTGCATACTAGTTTTGCCACAGGATCCCTGCCTCTTTTATAACTTGAGTTTACAGCTTGGCCAAATATGTGCAAATTTTCATGGAGATGACAAAAGGCATATCCCTGACACTAAAACCACTCCCCATCAAATTTCAAGTCCCTGCTCCAAGCATTGGGGAGGGAAGGGGGAGGAAAGGGGGCGCTTGAGCTGTTCAAAGAAAAGATTGCCAGATTGTTTTTAAATATGGGTAATCCACGTATTTATCCCTAGCCCCGTCTTTGAAACAGCTAAACCATTTTAGCTGAAATTTTCCAAAAAATTCAGCCCAACTTGCACAGCCAGCATGTAAAATTTCAGCCCAAATGGTTACAGTTTGGCAAAGTTAAAAGAAACTGAAAAAAACAAACTGACTCTTAAAATGGGAGTCAGGCAAAATTTTACACAGGGCAATGTGGAATATTTGATGCAAAAAAGAAATAAATTAAATTTAAAATAATCCAGAGAACAAAAATTTCAATATGGCTCCAATATCATGGCAAGTCAGTTCTTAGGTCTAACAAGCTTGACAATATTCTTTTAAAAATCTACCTGAAGAAACGTTAACTTTACTCTCAACTCCGAATGTGAACTTTATTTTTCTTAAAGAAAAAAGTGCCTCTAGATATTGCTTTATAATAATAAGAAAAATAGAAAAAGAACATGAAATACAATAGAAAAGCAATAAATCCTCTCTTGGGTCTTTGTCCTCCCAGACTCCAAACGTATCAAAGTCCACCTCTGTTTAAAATGTCTTTTTCTGTTATAGCCACTTAGACACAGGAGACCTGTTCAGAAACAAGTTTGTGAAACTATGCTGGGAAAGGAATGAACGAGTGTTTAATTGATTTGTCTTCAAAATCAACAGAAATAAAACTAATTTAATTGGCTTGTAATAGATCTCAGCCATTATACAAAAGTTGTTTCCTCCAAAGTGTTTCAAATATCAGGAAAAATATTAATACTGGTGATAAACTAATACGACCGAACAACCCCCCAAAAAAAGTTCCTGAATATGTTCTGTACAGTAAATATTTAGTTTCTGATCATGGAACAGAGTTTAAAGCACTTGCTTAGAAATCTACAGAAACAATGTCATATATTTTTGTGACACAGCGGCCACTTAATTTTTTTCCGCAGTGCCCATTACTACAGTATCTGACCAGTGAAGCAGTACATTAAAGCTGCTTGCCATTGTCCACAGTGGATTTCATACAGGAGTCCTCTCATAGCCATAACAAATTCTAGGAACATAAAGTTCTGTTTTTGTGTTTTTTTCCTGTTTGTTGAAACAGTCGTTCAAATGGTAACAGAACCCCAACCACACCCCCTGTATTTCCATACAATTCTGTATAATATGACATGAACTCAGAAGTTTAATTGGTTGATTGCTACAGTGAAAGATCCCCCTCCCCTCTTCTAAGCAGAACTTTAAATTTGATTTTAATTTTGATTGTAATTAAAGGTAACTTTAGGATCTCTGCCTATACACACATTGTTTAAAAAAAAACCCACTAATCTACAGTGTTCTCTGAAATTTACATATATATATTTTTCTGAGCTTCTAAATTTAATAAAATTAGATTCCCAATTTTATTTCTGAAGATGAAAGAGAATAAAGTTTCCTAAAAGTGAAACAAAGTTTACTATTTGTGATGATAACCCAAACCATAAACCCCTCCAAACCGGGAAGAGTTAAGATAAGAAGAAAACCTTGGAAAAAATGACCAAGCACATTTTCTTCATCTTGTTTCCTCAAAAACCATACGAAAGTGTTGCACTCTTTTTTCATAGAACCCAAGATTATTCTGTATATCATATCATATTATATTATGCTAATACTTTCTGAAATGTTTTCCTTGTTCATTTCTTGATGGTTCTATAATTTGTTTTCTTGTCTATCTGGATAAATGAAACCACCATAGACTAATATTTTAATCTTTTTTTAGAAGCACTTCCCCTTATCATATTTACATTTCCTAGTCTTCCTGCCATTTTGCTTTGGAAATTTTATCATCATTCTACTATGGAGGTATTAATCTACTAAAGATTTATTTTTAAATCAAGAAGTACCACTCTTCATGCAGCTAAGATAATGTGTTACATTTAATTCAGAAGTTAGCTCTTCCCTTATGAAAGGTCAATGATTTGCTAATGAGTCAGACTGAAAAAAAAGGTGCTTTGCAATACTAACATTTTCTGCGATGTAAGTTAGAGCAGTGCAGTGGGATTGTTCATTGCTATGGTAAAACAGAAACAGAAACAGAACCAGTAACATTAAAGTTCCTGGTGACAGATGAAGTAACTGATATTTCCCCAAAACATTATTTAAAACTTTGAAAAAATATTGCACTTGTATCAAAGTGTTTTGTGAAATATTAAATGCAGTTTGCAGGAGAAAATATCTTTCACCAACCACTGATAGTTTACTCCGGAAATTATTACATGATGTAACTTGGTTTACATATGTGGTTTTCCTTTGACCTGTAGCACAGTGTTTGATATATTCATAGGTTGAAATAAAACTTAGCTTTAACAAACACTGCAGAAAAACAATACAAGAATATGGTTAGTATTTGCAAAAAGATTGTTTCTCATTTGACTCATCGTATGCAGACATGACAATCTCATATTAAAGACCAGTACAATTTCAAAACAGTTTTAACAATGGTTCCTTGCTGAAGAAGACTTTTGATAATAAGTGTACCTACTTCCCCTCTTATATTTCAGATGTATGCTTTTTCAGCTACCCATTTCTCCCCCTCAGACCAGATTCTCTTTCTGCTTGATCCTGGAGTGAAATCATAATGTTGCATTTATGACTTCACATACTTTTATGGCAACACAATGATGTCACAAAACAGGATTAATGACTTCACTAATGGAGCAAGAAACAAGGAGAAAATGAAATCCAATTCACACACAAGAAGAGAGAACCTGGCCAATTAGGTAAATTGTGTACATATTCTCTGTTGAAGCTTGCTCTAGTGTGAAAATTCCTTGTATACAGAGAGAGAATATCATAAAACTGCCCACACCTCTGCAGATAATGCTTCACAGAGGAAAACGTAGTCCCTTATCCTATAAATACTTAATCACGTGTAATTTTAATCACATGAGCCTTTATTCTCATAGACATCAATGGACTATTCCCATTTGTAAAATTACTTCCATGTATAAATATTTGTAGAATCAGACCTTAGATTATGTATAATATAGGCATCTTCTCTAGTGAGTTTACAGGGGCCAGAAATACTGTAGAACTGTAGAGGGCTTTCTGCCTCCATAAAAGATGGAAGAGTGTCAAACTGTGTAGCCAATAGATGTCCCCTCAGCTAGGAAATGATGTGCTGTGTGAAAGCCACTATTACATGCAATCAAGAAAAAGTTTAACTGAGTAAAAATACCAATTCAGAATGGAGGTCTTGGCGAAACACAAAACAACTTTACTTTAACCAATGAAGGTTCAGAAAGCTCTGTCTGGGTGAAATGAGAAGCCTTCAATTCCACCAGACATTAAACTTATTATTTAGGAAG
>NW_027056093.1:0-6000 GCF_011386835.1 Chrysemys picta bellii
ATAAAACAATTTAATCTGCCTTTGTTTAGAATTCCTCTCCACTTTATGGACTGTACGTAGTTCTGAGCCTCCCAGTAAATGTCTGCAAATCAAAGCAATTGAACACCACAACATACGTATTTATTATTAAAGAAAATGAGAGCATGCTTATGTATAGCAGCAGCCACTTTTGCCCAACTAAATCATCACACCATGTGAACAGATGATTATAACCAAAGACTATGGAATAATCATTTACTTCTCTTGTAATTAGAAACTATTAAAAACAGCACTTTTCTAATTATACTATCTTTCTCCTAATTACATTGTAATTGATAAAATACATACAGAATGTTTGTATGAATAAATGATATAAAAATCTGGGTCACTAAAATTTGATCTAACAAAATCAAATAGAAATTTAAATAATAACCACTAATTACAAATGTAAACACACCAGTATGACAAAGAATATCTTACTTATATTTTTTCATTTAGAAGTGTGAAAATTTCATATTTTATTTTAGAATGTTTAATTTCTTCCTAGAAACTGTTACATGACTTTTCAGGCTCAAAACTTTCAAGAAAACATTCACTTTCATTAAACAAAATCATGCACAGGAAAAGCTAACTCAAAAAGATGGAGAAAAGGGGAGGGAGATAATAATGCAGAACTTTGACAAATTGCTAAGAAACTGTTCTTGGCTATCTCATTTTCTGTAGAACCTCTTTTTGGGATGCACCCATCTCTCGGGGAAATTTGCTAATCTCTTCTGACTAGTTTTCATTTTCTCTGCTGGAAATTCCCCACTTCCCTGTGATTTCCAGTTTTCGGCAGAAAAGAGAAATGAGACAGCTAGCGTAGGCTGAGGTTTATGTTTTGCTGTTATTACAATAACCCCACCCACTCAATCTCCCTGAGGTTTGGTTTGGACTATATACCATGCAAGTGTATACTACAGGGAAAGGTGGGAATATCACTTGCTTTTGCTTACAATATTTTACTTCAGTGGATTTTTCAGGCTCGAGTGTTTCAATGCATATTGTATTTTCATTTGTCCCAATACAATTTTTAAATGGAACAATGTATCATGCTGACTGCCCTTCTCCTCTCCGCCCTTTTAAAAAAAAGTACTCCTTATCACCAAAGCAATATTCAGTACTTCATTGCAGTTTCTGGTATATGAGTTTGTTTTTTCTGAGAAATTAATCATAGGAAATATGGGGGAAAACTATAACACGTATGATTACTGGTGCACCTATGTTGTAAAGCCAGCAGGATTTGGTTCATTGTGGTCTGTGTTTCTCCTAGGTTCTTATCAAGTAGAACTATCAAAGAGACTGAAGGGTATAGCAAGAAGGATCATCATCAGAATCCCTACCTTTCTACTTATTACACCCTATGACTTCTCTGATACCAGTTCCAGTATATTGGCAGCATGGATATTTCATGTATGGAATGGAACTTTGAAGTGGAAGTTTCTTGTTCACAGCCATCACAGAATAAGTGATAAACTAATTCCGTCTCTTTTTGGCCACTAAAATTCTGTTGCCACTACTGGCTTTTCCTTCACATCATTCTCATTCTGATATCATTTATTCACATCTATTATCCCAGACAACATAATTTGTTTCCCCTGATACAAAGGCACTACTCAAGAGCTGTGAAAGACAGCCAATATAATATGGAATTTATTGTTTACATTATAAATGGATTAAATATGGACTGGGGCAACATGCTCCTCTCTATCAAATGTTTTTCACACTAAACCTTTGTTCATTTTGATATACTTAGTAAATGTAGGTGTCCCCACACCCTTTTTTTTTTTAGTGAGACCAAGACCCTGTACGGACCAAGCTCATGAGGCCTCACACCTCGGAGCTCCGAAGATGGTAGTACCCTTCTTAAAGATAACAAATCTATCAAAGAGTGCTGGAAGGAACACTATCAAAAGCTTCTAAATCGAGAATCAACTGTGACTGACAACACCATCGACTCCATTCCTCAGTACCCAATCTGGGAAACTCTTGCAACCCACCAAACACCCGAGGAGGTCTGCAAAGCAATTTAAAAAATGAAGAACAATAAAGCACCAGGTCCCGATGGCAAACCAGTTGAAGTACTGAAAGCGGGGGGAGAAATACTGACTAACAAGCTTCACTTGCTGCTCCTCAAAATCTGGTGCATTGAAGAAATCCCTGCTGACTTACGTAATGCTAACATCGTCACCATTTTCAAAAAGGGAGACAGGGCTGATTGTGGCAACTATCGAGGCATTACCATCCTCTCCATCACTGGAAAGATTCTTGCTAGAATCTTACTGAATCGCCTGCTCCCTCCTGCAGAGGAAGTACTTCCAGAGTCCCAGTGCGGCTTCAGACCATCACGAGGCACCACTGACATGATTTTCACAGCCAGGCAGATCCAGAAAAAATGTCAAGAACACCACCAGGAGCTGTATATGGCCTTTATCGATCTGACCAAAGCCTTCGACTCTGTCAACCGTAAGGCTCTGTGAAAAATCATGTCAAAGTTTGGCTGCCCAAGCAAAATTATCACCATTGTAAGACTCCTCCATGACCAGATGACTGAATCCATCCTGTGCAGTGGCTCTACTTCTGAGCCCCTTGTCATCCGAACTGGTGTAAAACAAGGTTGTGTACTGGCACCCACCCTTTTCTCCATTTTCTTAGCAGCTATGAAAACACTAATCCAAGACCGTCTACTACAGGGCATTGTCATCCAATATCGGATTGACAGCAACCTCTTCAACCTTTCTCGTCTCCATGCCAGAACTAAAGTAATATCAGCAATAAAAAACGAACTCCAGTACGCAGATGATTGTGCTGTAGTTCCACACTCTTCAAACAGCTCTTAATTGCCTCTCTGAAGCTTACAAAAGCCTAGGGCTAACTCTGAACATTGGCAAAACAAAAGCTCTCCATCAGCCAGTCCCCAGTCAATCATCAGACCCAGCAAGGAAGATGTATATAGACAAAGAATAACTGGAAAATGTAGAATACTTTGCCTATCTTGGCAGCCATCTCTCACAGAGGGCAGACATAGACATCGAGATTCAGCACAGAATTTGCTGTGCCAGCCTTGCCTTTGGCAGACCATGTGGCCGAGTGTTCAACAATCACATCATCAGAACACATAGTAGACTTTTAGTTTGTAAAGTGGTGGTAATCCCAACTCTCTTCTATGGTTGTGAGATTTGAGTGACCTATAAAAAACACCTGAAAAACATGGAATGCCAGCACCAGCACTTTTTTTTGGAAGATACCCAACATAAAGTGGGAGGATCATCGCATTAATGTCAGTGTCCTCACAGACGCCAACATCTTCACTGTTGAGGCCCTGATTACCCAGCAACAGCTGGGGTGGAGCAGGCACTGTGTGCACATGCCTGATGTACACTTACCAAAACAACTGCGGTAGGCCCACCTCACCAAAGGAGAAAGGAAATGAGGAAGCCAAAAGAAACGCTTTAAAGACACGTTCAAGATAAACATCAAGAGATGTGGCATTGACACCACACACACTGGGAGACAGCAGCCCAGGACAGGGATAACTGGTGAAGACTTGTCAGAGAGGGAACGTCCACTTTTGAGGAAAATCCCCTTGCCCTGGTTGCAGAAAAACACCCGAAAAGAAAGGAAAGACAACAGTCACACAGCAGTTGCGACCCTGTCTGCCAACGAAAACGAGCCTGTGGCTCAAGGATTGGACTCCTCAGTCACCAAAGGACCCATTAAAAATAAAGCCTGTGAAAGAGATTATCCTCGACCTTGAGGGATTGCCGACGAGGTCCCTTAATTCAATATTCACTGTACACATGTGGCCAAAGGAATTTAAATAACTGACTGGCAGTGCATTATGAAAGAGGTTAATTTTAGAAAGATGGAAAAAGCTACCTCTTTTGGGGTGCTTATCAAATTGTCTCCATGTTTAATAATCGCATGAAGCATCTTTAAAACTTCCAGATTAATAAAGAAGAAAAATATCATGAAGCTATATTAAGAAGTTACTTTCAAGAGGCTGTGGAAAAGGAGACTGTCAAACTAATTTTCTATCTTTTCTGATAAGATTGCAAGTTTGGTTGATAAAAGTAACAGTGTTGTTGCAATATACTTAGACTTCCGTAAGGCATTTGACTTGGGACCACATGACATTTTGATTAAAAAAACTAAAATTATATAAAATTAACATGGCACACATTAAATGGATTAAAAACTGGCTAACTCAGAGGTCTCAAAATGTAACTGTAAATGGAGGCTCATCATCAAAGAGAGATCGGTTCTTGGCCCTACGCTATTTAACATTTTTATCAATGACCTGTAAGAATTCATCACTGATGTAGTTTGCAGGTGACACAAAAACTGGGGGACTGGTAAATGAAGAGGACAGGTTACTGATACACAGTGATCTGGATCACTTGGTAAACTGGGCACAAGCAAACAATATGCATTTTAATATGGCTAAATGTAAATGTATACATCTAGAAACAAAGAACGTAGGCCATGCTTACAGGATGAGGGGACTCTATCCTAGGAGGCAGTGACTCTGAAAAAATTTGGGGGCCATGAAGGATAATCAATTGAAAATGAGCTTCCAGTGGCCAAATGAGCTAATTTGATCTATGGATGCAAAAAGAGTGGAATCTCATGTAGGAATAGGGAGGTTATTTTACCTCTGTATTAGGTACTGGTGTGCCCACTGCTGTAATACTGCGTCCTTTTCTGATGGACTTTGATAAATTGGAGAGGATTCAGAGAACCACCATGAGAATGATTAAAGGATCGGAAAACATGCCTTATAGTGATAAATTTAACAGATTGAGCTCCTTGAGTATAACAAAGAGAAGGTTAAAGGGTGACTTGATCACAATCTATAAGTACCTATATGGAGAACAAATATTTAGTAATGGACTCTTCACTCTAGCAGAGAAAGGTACAACACAATCCAAAGGCTAGAAGTTGAAGCTAGACAAATTCAGACTAGAAATAAGGTGTAAATTTTTAACAGTGAGAATAATAAACCATTAGAACCACCACCATTAGAACCAAGGGTTGTGGTGGATTCTCCGTCACTGGTAATTTTTAAATCAAGATTGGATGTTTTTCTAAAAGATCTGCTCTAGAAATTATTTTGGGGAAGTTCTATGGCCTGTGTTATACAAGAGGTAGATTAGTGGATCACAATTGTCCTTTCTGGCCCTGGAATCTATGAAAAAGAGTGTAGAGTATGTGGGAGGGTACCCCAGTGTTGATCTCTCATTTATTATCTGACTACAGAATTGTGAATGGTAGAAACAATACTACTATAATGATCTAGAGGACTGGAACCGAGGTCTGTAGGGGTCTGGGTGACTGGTGCATCCAGGCTGCCACCCAGTAGCCATGGCAGAGTTACAATCCATGCACTATAAACCCTGGGGTTACTACACACCACAGAAAGTGCAACCCATGGAAGACCCAACTGATAGCATCCCCCATGACCTCTGATCGCTCCAGGCACACTATTAAGGCATGGAGGTAGTTCCTTGAAGCTGTCTGTAGAACCCAGCAGTACCCAGACTGTTGCTACAAGAGACCTTGCTCTCATTCCCTGGTTCAGACTCCATCTCTGATCTTCATCTCTGATTCCTGGTTTGACCCCGGATTCTGGTTCTGATCACTGGCTAGCCTCTGGTTCCAACCTTAGGCCTGACTCCTGGTTTTTGACTCCATTTCTAACCCCAGGCTTGTCTCCCAGATCGGTCTCCTGTTCTGACCTGCTGGGCCAGACAGCTAAGGAAGAGAGAGAGAGGTACACAGATGAGACTTTCAGGGACACAGCAGAATAGTACTACCCCAGGTCTGACAGTCTTTGTGCTGTTGAGGGGGATGAAAGGCTTGGGGAAGGAGAACATCAAGCTGGAACAGAGGGAAATGATCCCATGGTTGGGACCTTCCTTCCAGATGTCAAGGTATTCTCTCATGCTAAGGATAACCTTAATGAGGAGGAAAGAGGCAGTT
>NW_027056094.1:0-5000 GCF_011386835.1 Chrysemys picta bellii
TGCTGTAACTGCGCTTTTTCCATAGTTTAACATGTCTGGATTTCTTTTAAGCCTAACTTTGACGCTGAATTCACTGAGTGCTCCCTACGGAAAGAAAGTTTGAGCCATTCCTTTGCAGTTACACTGCTCTTGAGACTTCTTCCTGTGGCTTAGCAAAACAACGAGAGCTTTCCGTAAAACTAAGCAAAGGCAAATAAACAAATCTATGCAGCATGTTAGGGCACCAAGGAGGGCATTGTAATGAGCCCCTCTGTGCCTGGCTTGAGACTGTAATTGGAGGTGTGACTTCAGAGACTTGATCTCTAAATGACACAGAGATGAATATATAAAGGTATTTGGTGCCCTAACATGATCCCTTAGGGATGAAGAGTGATTGAACTCTCTCTTCCACCAGTAGCTATGATACAATACTTCTTTCCTTCAGTGGAGGTGGGATAGCTATTTTCCTTCAGTTCTGATTCCTGGACATAACTTTCCATTTTCTCCATTTACTTGGAAATGTGCTGTTTTTGCAACATTTTTGCAACTTGAGACAGACATTGTTCATTTTTCTGTCTCAGGATAAATTACAGGGGCAATGGATATGGTTCATGGAAGACCCTGAAAGGTCCAGATGGATATTAGGTAAGAATCCGGTATTATACATAGAGATGAATATGAGTTACACACTTCAGATCTGGAATCAGATTCAGATCCGACTTCTGCAACCTTTGAGGATTTTCAGATTCTGGGCTTTGGCTACAGCCAATTATAGAGATAAGTCAGGGCTGTAATTTATTGTTGTTGTGTTATCAATTAGAGGTCAATGCCCCAATGTACTAGGTTCTCTGGAAACACATAGTAAGAGAGAGTTCCCCCCCTCAAGAGCTTACAGTCTATTAAACAAGACAGAAGAGGGTGGGCGAAAGGAAGGATTATTACCCAAATTTTACAAAGAGGGAATTGAGGCAAAGAGGAAATCTTTGCTTTGTCCAGAATCACATAGGAAGCCTGTAGCAGAGCCAGGAATTAAAGGCCGATCTCAGAATCGTGCCCCTAGTGCCAGTCTGACCATTATCCAGTGTTGTGTGTGCGTGTGAGTGCAGGAGGGGGGAAGACGGACACTGGGATCCGGTGGGTTCTGGTGTGGCCGATCTCTAACCATAAGGGGGAAATAACAATAATTATTTGCACTGTGGCAGCCCCAGTCATGCCCGTGTTTGTTTGAAAAATGTAACCAATGGGTAGCATTGGAAGGGCGGAGGTGGTAGATGACACTGCAATAGCAGATGAGCCTCACGGTGTTGATAGCCTGTGAAGGGCCTTGGATTGAAAACAAGCTGGTTGTGTTTGATAAAATGGGGAAGGGGGAGCCAGAAGAAGGAAACAAATGGAGAAAGTCTCACTTTTGAGGCGTTACATAGTTTTGCCTTCATGTCTCTTCAGCCTTATTTCTTCTTTCTTTCTCTCTCCACTTCCCCACACTCCTCTTCTATACAGCAATTTCTCCTTTTATCTCATTCTCTCACCTGTGGCTTCATGCAACCCCCCTATGCTCCCTCTTCAAGCATCCTCCCTCCTCCTCCTTCAGATCCTTGCCTTGCACATTGCTTTCCATTGTCGCTTCTGTGCCAAAATTATTTCTTCACCATTTCCCACCTGTATCATATTCCTGTGTCACGGCGAATGACCTAGAGAGACGAAGGACCTGGCAGTGTGTACCACTAGTAGGCATAAGAAATTGGGACTGGAGTCAAGTGGCCAGAAATCTCCTAGAGCAAGGATAGCATAGATTGAAGGCACAGTTGCCAATTCTCATGATATTTGGTGCTTCTCTTAAAGCCCCAGGTCCTTCAGTCATGTGATCAGTTAAGAATCTCCGATTTTTTTTAAGTATGTTTCTAGCCCTAAGGGTTGCTAAGAAAAGCTTGAAAACGTGACTCTCTCCAGGGCCCAGAAACATGGTTCCGTTGCAATTTGCTGACTGAGTGAAATTGGGACATTTCGTGAAGAAGGGCCAATTTCACTGCAGCACCATGGAATTGAGGAAACTCTGCCTGCATCCGAATCCTGCCTGGTTTCTGCTAGTTCACCTGCCCAGCTCCTTTGCAACCTGCCCAGTGGCCTGCTAGCAACCTCAGAGCTTCCAGAGTCCATGGCCTTGGAGCAGACACACATGCTGATTGCCCTGGGGGCTGGGAACATCCAAAATTGTCAGTGTCCATGACTCCAGGGATCCGTTCCCTTTTTCAGAAACTTTTCAAAAACTGTGGGTTTGTTCCTAAACCAAATTCTGAAAAATAAAAATCTTGCACAAAACAGAATTATCCTTCCCTGCCCCATCTCTAAACCCCGTGTGTATTATTTTTTAAAGATCTCAAGATTTTAAGCCAATTGCATGATGTTTGGAAGCCTGATTCATGGTTTTCAAATGCTTGAGATTGGCAACACTGCCAGGGGATGTGTTACAAAGCAGTAGTAACCAAGTGACTGGGACATAACAGACATTGTAGTCATCTAAAAGGATTATCTGGAATAGGGTGACCAGATGTCCCGATTTTATAGGGACAGTTCCGATTTCTGGGTCTTTTTCTTCTATAGGTTCCTATTACCCCCACCCCCATCCCGATTTTTCACATTTACTGTCTGGTCACCCTAATCCGGAAGGATTTAAAGTATGAGTGCTTTCTAATTTACCCTCAGTGAGCAGACAATATAAAGTACCAAGCTCAAACTCAAACACATGCCAGGTATATTTCATTGAAGAACATTTGTGATAATGGACATGAATCTGGAAACTCCCTATGGGGAACTTGATGCCTAATTCCAGTCAATTTTATGGAGACTTGGATGACTAAATCTCCTAGACAGCCTTGAAAATCTCAGCCCTATTAAAAAGTGAGTGTAAATCTAAAGGTCCATCCCAACTCTTCCCAGACATCCCGGCAGCTGGTTTCCTGTAAGATATTCACTACCCACATTCAAGCCCGGCGGTGTCATTCAGATTTAATTCATGCCATGAAATTTCCTTCTTCCATGCTGCTCACTCTTGTTATCCCGGCAGGTATGGTTTCATGCACCCCTGTATAAATGGCTGAGGGCAATCACAGCATGGTGACCCAGTTCATACTCCTGGGGCTGACGGATCGTCAGGAGCTGCAGATACCCCTCTTCGCGGCGTTCCTGGTGATCTACGTTCTTACGCTGGTTGGGAATCTTGGGATGATTGTGTTGATCAGGGTTGATCCCCGACTCCATTCCCCCATGTACTTCTTCCTCAGTAACCTGTCTGTGGTTGACCTCTGCTACTCCTCAGTCTTCGCTCCAAGGATGCTGGTGAATTTCTTAGTGGGGAGTAAAAGCATTTCTTACTCTGCCTGTATTGCCCAACACTTCTCTTTTGTCGTGTTTGTGACCACAGAAGGGTTCCTGCTGGCCGTGATGGCATACGACCGCTATGTAGCCATTTGTAACCCTCTGCTCTACACCGCTGTTATGTCTAAGAGAGTCTGTATTCATCTAGTGGCCAGCTCATATGTAGGGGGGCTCATGAACTCACTGACCCACACATGTGGCTTGCTGAGGTTGTCGTTCTGTGGGCCCAACATCATCAATCATTACTTTTGTGACACTAACCCATTGCTGAAGCTTGCCTGCTCTGATAACCACATCAATGAGATTTTGCTTGTAACGTTCTCTGGAGTTATTGCCATGTCCACCCTCCTGTTTGTCATAATCTCTTATCTGTACATCCTCTTCTCTATCCTGAGGATCCGCTCCGCCAAGGGCAGGCGCAAAGCCTTCTCCACCTGTGCCTCTCATCTGACAGCTGTCACCATGTTCTATGGACCTGTGAGCTTAAGCCACATACAACCCAGTTCCAGCTACTCACTGGAACAGGAGAAAATCTCGGCTGTGTTTTATACCCTGGTGGTCCCCATGTTGAACCCCTTGATCTACAGCCTGAGGAACAAGGAGGTTAAGGATGCTCTTAAGAGGGTGATAGACTGGAAAAACATTCCCAGCTAATTTGTCACCATGACAATTCCAGTCAATTGAGAAGAACAATTGGAAGAAGGGTAGGAGTATGCTCTATGTCTTACTGTCTTGATTTGTGTATCACAAATGTTTTACAAGAATTAAATGAAACTCAAAGAACTGTTGTAGCATGTGGAAATTATGTTTTACAATTGCTTGAGAGGAACAATGTTACCTAATGTCCTGTCATTATGTGGCTGTTGGAATATAGACACCTTTCCTTGTTTCTTGACCATTAATCTATTTGAAATGGTGCCCTGCAAGGTTATCTGAGATTAAAAATAAAATAAACTTGCTTCTAGGTTTAATTTCTTAATGTGATGCTTTAATTAATGCTCAGTATGTAACTTGCACTATGAGAATTCAACGCTTTTGCTCTCTTTAGTGTCTGGGCCTCATACGGGCTGCCACAATTGATCTCTATCCCCTTTATAGCAGCCCTTAACCTAGTTGAAGACTGTTATCAGGTCCCTCCTCGGTTGTCTTGTCTCAAAACAAAACATGTCCAATTTTTTTAAAACTTTCCTAATAGATCAGGTTTTGTAAACCCTTTTTGTCATTTTTGTTTTTCCCCTCTGGACTCTCTCCTATTTGCCCACGTCCTTTCTAAAGCGTGGCTCCCAAACCTAGACACAGAACTTCAACTGAGGCCTCACCAGTGCCAAGCAGAGCCATACAATCACTGCCTTGGTCTTACACACAACACACCTGGTAATACACCCCAGACAGCCCTTTTCACAACTGCAGCTCATTGTTGGCTCATACTCAACTTGTGACCCACTTGAACTCCCAGATCCATCTCAGCAGTACTTCTCCTAGCCAGTTATTCCCCACATTGTATTATGCATTTGATTTTTCCTTCTAGAGTGAAGTACTATGCAGTTGTCTTTATATTGATCACATCTGTATTCATACTAGTGCTATATCCATCTATTCTTAACCAGTGTTATCGTATATACTTAGGCTTGGAAGGAATAGATTTT
>NW_027056095.1:0-6000 GCF_011386835.1 Chrysemys picta bellii
ATAAAGGTTATGAGCAGACAATGGCTGGAAGTTGAAGCTAGACCAATACACACTGGAAAAAAGGCGAGCATTTTAAACACCAGAGTTTGGAGCAATTCACTGAGGCTTGTGCTGGATTTTCCACAACTTGCCTGTTTTAAAATCAAGATTGGGTGTTTTACTAAAAAATCTGCTCTAATTCCTATGGGAATTATTTTGAGGGACGTTCTATGGCCGAAGCAAAACAGAAAGTCAGACTGCAGTGGTTTCTTCTGGGCTTGGAATTTATGAATCTGTGACTCGCTGGGGGTGTTTGGAATTTGATCATTTTGCTTCCCTCTTCCTCCTTCCCTCTTGTCCCTTACATTGGTGTTGTAAGCTGAAGGGCATTGTGACTTTAGAGCAGTGGTTCCCAAACTGAGGTTCGTGAACCCCTGGGGGTTCGCGAAATGTTACAGGGGGTTCTCGGGAAAAAATTCCCTAATGGCGGACAGAGCTGCCCCTAGGGACCCCAGGCACCATGGGGCCAGCAGCCCAGAGCCCCTGGACTTCCAAGAGGTAAGCAGATCAAAGCAAGCACATCTATCACACTGAGGAGATTTAAATTTCAAGACTCCTTATAAGAAATGGAAAGGGAGGTAGATATTTTTGGCTGTTTTTAAAATGAAATAGGCAGCTAGGATTGTTTTGACAATTATTATGAAGAACAAGTTTAAACTTTGTTGTAATGTGCGTTGTTTGCCTGGACTGCTCAAGACCTGAATGCTTGTGTAGGAGGAACTCTTTAAGTTGGCTTCTTAAATACCTTTATGCTTGTTTCACATCTGATACTCCTTGATGAAACATAGGAGCCTTGTCTTATAACAGGCTTATTCCAAGTGATACAAGCTACGAGAGTGAGATCTTGGAAGAGTGTTGCCGTTTTCATAATGTAATAAGAATACTGTAATGATAAATAATAAATAATAATGAATAGTGTGTAATAAGCATGTCATAAAAACAAATTGTATATTTCCAAGATCACTTCTTTTCTAATTTATACTCAGGTAAAGTTGAAAATCCCTGGAAATATTCATTTTTGGGAGGGGGTTCATGAGACTTGACATTTTAGTGAAAGGGGTCCACAGGCTGTTAAAGTTTGGGAACCACTGCTTTAGAGTGAATTCAGACAGTCAGAGCTAACTCTCCACAGGTGATTTGCATAAGTCAATAAATGAGCCTGCAGGTTTCCGTGGGAGCGATGCCCAAGGCAGGCCGCAGGCTTCGGGTTGATGCTCAGGGTTAGTGGAGTCAGTGAGTGACAGGGGGGCTGAGTTACCTCTGGGGTCACAGTGTTACTGCTCGGGTTCCTCTGCCTGCTGCACCGCCTGGGCAGGGACGATCAAGGGGAAGGTTTTGTAGATTTGAAACGTATAAACCAGGAAGCGCAGAAGAGGAATGGCTTAGACAATTTGGCAGTAAAATGGAGGTTTTGTGGCAATATCCTGTGCAATTAATACTGGTTCAGGGATGGAGACATCATTCCTGCCCCCCTACCACCTCTTAGCTGGGCCTACATAAAAGGGACTAACTAGAGTTTTGGACACTTGTTTGTTTAAGACTGAGCAAATAAGGTGCAACAAATTACTGATATGATGAATTCTGCTGCCTCCTCTCCTTTAAGAGAATATGAGCAGTTTATGATTCTCTCAAATGAAGTAGTTCTTCTAAAATCAAGGGGAATACCAATCAATGGCTTTTTCAGAACCAAAACCCCCCCAAAGAGATTTTTTTTTTAATTTAAACTGGATTTTTTAAATTTAAATTTAAAAAGTTTTTTTTTTTAAACAAACCTATCAAGTATAAAATTTGAAACTATGACAAGCTATGTTAAGGCCTATAGTTGCTCTAGCCTAGGAAAGTCATTGAAATAAATACATCGATGAAGAAGTCCATGTTTGCTGCCAAGTTTCAGAGGAAGTCAAAGCACTGAACTGTTGGAAGTCATGGCCTAAGCACCTGGGGGTGCAGAAGTTGTTGAAATACTCAGCCAGATTTCGGTAGCAATCACCTCTTCTGCAGGTGCAAAAAGACTATTTTCTTCATTTCAGTTGATGCAGCTACTTCATTCCAATTTAAGAAACTGATTGGGAGTTGAAAAAGAATGAAGGCTTCTTTTCCTCTTGTAATATATGAATAAACGCTAGAGAGGAGGAGATGTGAGCTACTACCTCTAAAATCTGGAAGGAGGTTTATGACCAGGAACAATCAGCTCAATGCACGAACTAGAGATACTTCTTTACCTCAGTGTGTTTGAAATGAAAAAAAATGTTTCAGTTAACCTTTTTGTTCTTATGTATCCTGCAAAACCAGCATGTTTTAATGGTTACCTATTCATAGAATCCTAGAAGACTAGGGCTGGAACAGACCTCAGGAGGTCTCTAGTCCAACCCCCCGGCTCAAAGCAGGACCAACCCCAACTTAATCATCCCAGCCAGGGCTTTGTCAAGCTGACCTTTAAAAACTTGTAAGGATGGAGATTCTACCACCTCCCTAGGTAACCCATTCCTGTGCTTCACCACCCTCCTAGTGAAAAAGTTTTTCCTAATATCCAACCTAGACCTCCCCAACTGCAACTTGAGACCATTGCTCCTTGTTCTGTCATCGGCCACCACTTAGAATTTCATGAGAATCAATCTTTCATTAGAAAAATCACTCAAAAATATAAATACAAATCATTTGGAATGAAATCAATCCACCTTGATCTTTAGTGTCTGGGGGTGTGGGCCTCTGAGGCTAGACTGAGACCCTCATTGGCTAGAACCAGCCAGGGAGCCAGTAACAAATTCCAGTCCTGTTAGCATCCAAGCCTCCATAATCCAAGGAATACCTGACAGCTGCGGGAGACAGAGGGGTGCTGAGAAGGTCTAACTCATGATTGCCAACACAGAGATGTGTTATTGGCTTTGGATGGGGGACAAGTAGCAAATGCGTCAGTCACTACAACAGGTCACCCTCGGAGCCAGGGAGACTAGCACTTCCCAGCTCTGGAAGGGAGTGTTCCTCTAGCGGTTAGTGCGGGAGCCTGGACAAAGGACTCCTGGGCTCCATCCTCGGCTCTATCCCTGACTCCCAGTGCAACCCTGAGGCAGTGGCTTTTCCTGCCAAGGCCTCTGTTTCCAACAGTGGGGCTGGAGACACTCCCCTAGAGCCCTTGGGCCCTCACATTTCAGGAATGTGCGTGAGATACTAGGAGACCTTGAGATGGGAGGTGTCCTTCTGTTCGTCGGTCAGTGTTGTGAATCCCTGGCTGCTCGCCTGAGTTTATCCATCCCCTGGCAATAAAACATTGTCTTGTTTTCACAGTCACTTTCGATCTCCCCACTTCTACCCCCTGCCCTGCTGGCAGGGGATTCTGCAGCACCCCTTCTAGGCCACCTGGGTGCAGAGGATCGAGGAGGAGGGTAAAGGAAGGACCAACAGCAAGCATCTGCCATCCAGCTCCATCCCATCTAGAGTAAGTAAGTGGAGTTCTCCAGAGCCATCCCCAGTGTGGTGGAAATATCCCACCAATAGGGCTCCCAGCCCGTCCCTGGGCAGAGTTTGTTCCCCAGGATGAGGGTTCCTGTGCCCTGGGGTGGGATGTGTGGGGAGGAGGAATTGCCTCAGCGGAGGGGAGGTGGGCAGGGGAGCAGGCAGGCCCCATTAATGAGAGGCTGCCTTGAACCCAGACTCACGGCTGCTCCCCACTCAGTTCCAGGATGGAGCGGCTGAGGCAGATGCTCAGGAGGAAGGCCAGGCAGGTGGCTCCAGAGCCAGAGGGAAAGAACATCCGTCTTTCTGAGGAGGAGAGCGGCCCCGCTGGCCCCACGGGCGGGGAAGAGGCTGGTGGCCAGCATAAACAGAGGAGCTGCCTGGCATGCTGCAGGAAGTGGATGACACCAGCTCCCCTAGCTGACCCTGAGGCACCTTCTGGGCCCAAATCGAGGTGGCCTCGGGTACAGCTACGGAGGAGGGAGCCAGGAGAGGGCAGGAGCCGGGCAAGGCAGCTCTGGGGCTTCCTTCACAGGAAGCCAAGGAGCCAGGAGCTGCACCCCAGGGCCCAGCAGGAGCCACCCACCACCCTGGCCCCTGAGGAGCCCTGCGCCAGCCCCACCCTGGCCCCTGAGGAGCCCTGCGCCAGCCCCACCCTGGTCCCTGAGGAGCCCCCCGCCAGCCAGGAGGAGGAGCTGAGCGACTCTGGGACCAACACCAGCAGCTTCTCGTACTCCCGAGGGGCCAGCAGCTCCTCTGAATGGTCTGACAGGCGTGGGGATGAATGCTCCCTCTTTGCAGGTGAGGGGAGACCCAGGGGAAAGGGAGGAGGACTGGGGCGGTGGGGGACTAGTAACCCCCTGTGCCCATCGGCTCGCCAAGGTGCCGGGACTGACCCATGTGAGCCCCACTAACACTAGTGGGGGGGGGGCACAGCCACACTCCGCGGCAGGGGATGCTGGGTGGAGTTGGGGATCTCCAGCCTTCCCTGATCATGTTGGCGGGGGGGGGGTGACTGCCACGGGGCCCTGAGGCTCATGGGGCTGAGGGCGTCTCTCGCAGGGGCAGGGTGGGGCCCGCGCTGCCATGGGGCTTCTTACAGAGAAGGGGGAAACATGGAGCCTTCTCTGTCCACTGCATCCCCCCAGCAGCAGAAGGGATTATACTTTCTCCTTCCCTCCCTGGTGCAGAGTCCCCCAGTGCCCATGAGGATGAGAAAGAGGAAGAGGAGGAGGAGGAAGATGTGTCCCTGGAACAAGACATCATCACAGAGATCCAGGAGTATCTCCAGGGCAGAGATAAGGTACAAAAATCCCCCAGCTGCACTGCCACCGAGTCCGTCGTGCCCCTTGTTCCATCTCCACCCAGGCAGGGGGGTTTTGTCCAAGAGAATCCCTCACCCCCAATGGGGGGACACGTCTCCTCTGTTCTCTGGCACCCCAAAGTGGGGACATTTGTCCCACACAGGCCAAGGTTTCCGCTCCCCACAGACACTGTCCAAGTTACAACCCCGGTCTGTGCCGGGCAACACTGGTTTCAGGAAGGGGCGGCTTTCCCTGTCCAACCCCATGGAGGTCCTGAGCCCTGGAGTTGGTTTGGGTTGGGCGGGGAGGTCCCTATGTAACAGGCTCTCTCTCTCTCCCCCCACCCCACTCCTAGCTGATGGGGAACAGGGCCCATCAGCTCCGCTTCCTCGACGCTGTGCTGAGTCTGTGTGTCTTGGCACAGCAGCAGGGGTGGGACACCCTGGAGCCCTATATTTCCAAAGCGGCCCTTGTGGAGAGCATTGCGGTGAGTGGGACCCCGTGCCCGGCCCCTGGGGCTAGGGAGCCAGACATGGGAGGAAGCGTTAGTTGGGTTGGAGGGGGAAGCAGAGGACAGGGGTTCCTGGGGTGAGGGCTGGGGAGCAGGGAAGGGGATAATTGTGACACTGATCAGGAGCTGGCAGTGGGGAATTGTAAGCCCGGAGGGGAAAGGAGGGGAGGGGAGGGGGGAATTGGGTAGGAGAGGGAGAAGGAAGTTTGATGGATGGGAGGAATGGGGGGGCCCAGCTGGTTGGGGGTGGGGGTGACACTGGCTGTTTCTGCAGAGCACTTTGGCCTCCACCCTGGGAAGTGCCTCTGGGTCTGCGAGGCCTGTTCTCACACATGGTTTTGTTTCCTTGGGGTCTCCCAGGAGCTGATTGAAATTCTCCCTGAGGTGTCAGAGCCGAGCTCCATCATTTCCAGCTCCATGGACGTGGTTTGCAGCCTCAGGTATCAGGACCCTCCCGTCCAGCTGCCCTAACCCTGGTGCTGATCGGGCCCAGAGCTGGGAGTCACAGATCCTCCTCCGCCTAGGTTACCCCCAGCTGTGGCTGTTCCCATCCCCCAGCAGAGGAGGCAGGAACGTCCCCTCTTTCCTGGCTGGGGGGTGGATTTCACTCCAGGAACGTTACAGTGGCCGTGGGGAGGGGATCACTGTGGGGGAGGGGGTGATGTCCATGCCAGTGCCAGCACCACGCTGGTG
>NW_027056096.1:0-6000 GCF_011386835.1 Chrysemys picta bellii
ACTCTTAATCAATTGCCCTGTTGAATGAATGAGGTGTGGATGAGCAAGGCATGGAAGGCAGCACCTCCAGACAGCCTCAACTGTTGGAGAGGGGCTGGGAGCCAGACCCAAGGACAATAAAATGTGTCAAGTGGGCTCATTAAAAACAAGCAGACATACCTACGGCGCCTCAGGGGTTAGAAGCAAGCACCTTCTTTTGGAAACACCCTCTTTGCAGCGTTGGGACAAAACTCAAAAGAAAGCAGCACAAAGGACCAATGGACACAGACACAGAGTTTGAAGCTGGTATAGATTTGCATAAGAGGAAAGCTGCTATAAAAGTGAGGTGTCTTGCAGAGGACCCTGGGTCTCGTCTTGTCAACATGGGAGCATCGATCCGGATCGGCAGAAGCCCGGCTCCACCCCCTCCCCCATCTAACTCACCTGGCCAGTGAAGTTAAGGGGAGCAACTAATTGGTAACAACAAGACGGAGTGTGTTTGTGTGTGTGTGTGAGTGTAAGTGTAATATATTATATGCATATAATACAGTGTTAATGAATACATGTACTACTAATAAATGTGGTGTTTTGCCTTATTCCCCCTAAAAAGATCCTGTGCAGTACTTTAAGTACAACAACGAACGCGCCCTCAGGTGTCATTCATGGACTGATTGGTGCCCAAAAGACAGTTCATTTAAACCAAAGAAAGGACACGGTCTGTCTGTCTTGGGGTTGTATACTGCTGCCCATCACCGTGGTATCTGGGCTCCTTCCAGCTAAAATCAATGAGCAATAGCGAAGTTCCTAGTGGAGAGCTTGGCGTCACTGGCACATCTCCCTTTTTGGGGTAAGATATCTCTGCTCTGGGTAGGGTTATCTTTTGTTTGTTGGCTTGATTGGTTTGATTCCTACCGTTTGTTTTGAATAGGGCTAGACATCTATATCCTGCTTGAGCAGGGGAGAAGTGAAGGAAACTGTGATGCTGGTGAAATAAGCCACTGACTCTCAAAGCAAGAGAGATTGGGGTGATCAAAATCAGACTCAAATTGGGGATTCCTTAAAAAACAAAAACAAAATAACAGAGACCCAGAATGAGACTCCTTTGCACTTCTATGGAGTTTTTCAGTGGAGGATCTCCAAATGGCTTTTAAAGGTGGGCCGGTATTATTACCACCATTTTTATGGCCGGAGAAACCATGGCACAGGGAGGTGAAGTGACTGGCTCAGTCAAACAGCAGGTCACTGGCAATGCTGGGAATAGAAGATAGTTCTCCTGACTCCAGTCACATCCTCTACCCCCTTTATTTCTTGGATAAATGTTATTGATTCATTACACAATAAATATCTTGTGCTCTCTGATTGGACATGAATGAGCACAGACCCAAAGAAATACCAGGACTCGCTGTACTGTATAGGGCCAACCAAATAATAGATTTGTCCGACAGCATGAACATTAGCCAGCCAAATATGGCTGAAAAGGACTGGCTGATGCTCTTGCAATTAGGATTCAGTTCACATATCCTGCTTTGCCGCCGTCAGCAGCATGGGAAAGCAGCTAGGAGCTCGTGATGGGTGGAACAGCCAGGATAACATCCTCCCAAGGGAAGTGGTGGAAGCCCCATTGCTTAAGTCTGTGGTTTTCAGGTTGGCCACTTATTCAAAGTCAAAGAATTTCGCCTTTACACTCACTATAAGAGTTAGAAATGTGTCATTGCTAACAACGTTAGCCCTACAGAATTCACCTGCACGTGTGTTGTGAGAGGTTGGCCAAGAATATTTGACCTTGAAGGGTAAAGGTGTGCAGGGAGTGGGGGAGCAAGATTATTTTTGCTTTAGGTTATAATACAATTTTCAATGCCTCCTGACTCCCTTGATTGCTCTGTGTAATCATCTGGGGTCAAGACCCACTGTTTGAGAAACGTTGGCTAAAGACATTTAAAACTAGACTGGACTAAACCAGGGCTCAGCGTGGGATGGGCCGCGGTGGCCTGGCATATTGGCTTCTTTTTTCTAATGCCTTTTTGTTCTGCAGCATCTAAGCTTTCATTTAGAAACAATGTAAGTCTCTAGTTGTTATTTAAGATTTTTATTACAGTAATGCCTACGGACTCTCCAAGAGCAGGGCCCTATTGTGGAGAGGCACCAGCTGGGCCCAGAGTGTGTGTGGGGGTGTCTCCTTTGCACACTTCTGGGTGCAGAGGCGTGGCCACACCTAGGCCCCATTTTACTCCCTCCCCATTCCTCCTTATGGTTCCTGAGAGAGATGTACCTGCCAGAGCAGTGGAAAGAGGCCTTAGTGTAATGAGAACCAGGCTCTAGGATCCAGAAATAGGACTCCCATTCCAACCCAGGTATTGGGCTAGTCAGTCATCCCTAGTGTTGTATTGTTCTGCCTGCTCCAAGCAATGACTTCACTACAAGGGTAAGAAAGAGAAGGGAGAGCAGTGTGTGGTGGAGAGAAATAGAAACTGCCCTTCCTCTTCCAGCAGCCAGAGGTTCCCAGAGAAATACAGGCTCTGGGGGCATCATCACCTCCACCAGTGCTGGAGAGCCTTAGAAATACAGGGGTCTGACCGTCACCCGGGTCTAGTGTTTGTATCAGGGCTTGTAAGTATTGTGTTCACACTGGGGATGGAAGGACCTCACGGAGATCCAGCATTTACCAAACTGGTCCTGATTCAGGAACACTGTCTCCTGTCATTCCAATCTCTGGGAGACTCCGGGATGATTAGTACTGGGACTGATTACTGCTAGCTCATTATTTATTTGCCAAGCTCCAGCAGTGATCTCTGCCCCCCGTGCAGAACAGAGGGCTGCCCTCGAGCTGCATGCAGACTCAGCCATGGAAGAGCGCCGTCCACCCACTAGCAAAGCCATGCGGCCACATCTATTTGTTCTCCCCTCCTCCACTTTTTCCATGTTTCCCCCCCCACCCACTCTCTGTGCCTTGTCTTCAGTTTTCCCTAAGTGGAACACAAACCCAAGAGCCTTTGGGATCACTGCAAATCTTTGAACACCTGGGGGTTGAGACTGAGTTTGCCTCCCTTCATTCCCACCCCTTAGCGCATCCTTAGCCTTTCCTTTTACCTGTAGTGACAGTTCGGGGATATCGCGTCTTGCCTCTCTTCACTTTTTGGCAGATTCGCTTTAGACACCTTAGGATGGGCCCACTCTGCTTAGGAACCACCTTGGCTGGGCCATCTTGAATATCTTCTCGAGCCAGCTCCGGCTCACGCTGACTCCCACTGGAATGTTCCTCTCTTCCCAAGGTGGATGTGCCCTCAGCAGCTGCGTCCTCCTCCTTCTCCTCCCTTGGCAAGCTGTGCACGTCCATTCTGCAACAAGTCAGGAAGGGTGGCCAGTTTTGTTTCAGTCGATCTTATTGTCTGCGGGACAATTTCCAGCCTGAAGCTAGTGAGAATGTGTGCGTCGTCCTCCGGCTAAAAATGTGAGCCACAGACAGCAGAGCCTGAGAACTGGGGCCCAGATCCTCAAAGGTATGGAGTTTCCTAACTTCCATGGAAATCAATGGCAGTTAGGAGCTTAAATACCTCTGAGAATCTGGGCCTGGGACCCTGCACCCCCTGCCAATCCCCCCACCAAGTGTATCTCTACACTTGCAGCTGGGGGTGTGATACCCAGCTCCCATACACATATTCGCACTGGCTTGCTAAAATAGCACTGTAGCAAGGATAGCATGGACAGCGGTGAGAGGGGCTAGCCACCCCGAGTACAACCCCACCCAGACCCTATGAGTACGTACTCCAGCGGCTAGCCCAAGCCACTCCCTGAACTGTCGCAGCCACGCTGCTATTTAACACGCTAGCTTGATGACAGCTAGCGCAGGGATGTCTCCTCAAGCAGGGAATCGCACCCTGCTTGGTCCTGCCTCAGCGTAGGGGGCTGGACTTGATGATTTCTTGAGGAGCCGTCCAGCCCCACAGTTCTGCGATTCTACAGAATGAGAAGTAGCTGGGGCCAGATGAAAGGTTGGTGCCAGAACCTCAGTTGAGAATTGCCTTCCTTTTTAGCATGTAAATGCTCAGCTGTAATGAATCTAGTTCTTTCAAATACAGAAATAAATCCTCGACTCAAATTGTATATTAGCAAAGGTTTGGGGGTTCCTTTTGGAACTTTGTTGTTTTAATAAAGTCAATAAATATACTCAAAACTATGCAAAGGATAAGCAGTGTGGTCTAATGGTTTGAGTATGGGACTGGAAACCAGAAATAGATTTCTCATCCTGGCTTTGCCACTCACTCACTGTGTGATGCTGGGCAACTCACGTCCCCGCCCCGTGCCTCAGTTTCCCCATGTACCAAAAAGAGATGATACTGACCCTTCTGTACCTCCCAGGTATGAGGAAGGTTACTTAGTTAATGTTTGTAAAGAGAAAAGAAGCGACAAAACTAATCTGACACAATGACGGCACCAAGAGTGGAATTATAAAGCACCTAAAAATCCAAACAAATATATATGTATCACAATATTTGCCAACCCAAAATTCAGTTATGGTGCTTCTAAAAAAACCCACATTGAACACTGTCCATCGCATACGCGTTTCATTTGAATAATACATTTGTTGAGTCAGATCCGCAGCTGCTGGAAATCAGAATACTTCATTCAAGTCAATGGAGCTGTCCATTTATAGCAGCTGAAGATCTGGCCCATAAAACCCAACACATTTTAAGCCCAAAGTTTACTTGCTTTAGAAGTTGGGACTCTTAACTAATTTCACAATCATTGGTTTCCTCCAATACTTGAGCTATGAACAAAGATGGAGAAAGAAGTTCACAAAGCTAAGATTACAGGCTTGATGGTCATCAATCAATATCACAATATACTTCTTAGTCTAGTGGGCAACACAAAGTTTAGCTGTATTCAAAATATCACATAGTGCTCCAATATTACTTAAATCCTCTGTCAAAGATTTAAATTTTAATCTACATGCTTGCGCTCAGGGGAGGCTCTAGCTTTTTTGCCACCCTAAGCACGGCAAGCAGGTTGCCTTCGGCGGTGCGCCTGCGGGAGGTCCGCCGGTCCCGCAGATTCGGCGTACCCGCCGCCGAATTACCGCCAAATCCACGGGACCGGCGGACCTCCCACAGGCGCGCCACCGAAGGCAGCCTGACTGCCACCCTCGCAGCGACCGGCAGGGCACCCCCCGCGGCTTGCCGCTCCAGGTACGCGCTTGGAACACTGGTGCCTGGAGCCGCCGCTGCTTGTGCTCCACTGGAGACAGCAGGAAAAATTACAGCTCTTCACATTCATTGCAAAATTTCATTGCACTCTCCAAGGCTCTGGATTTTAGTGGCATGTAAGAGGTACATGATTTTTTGCTGACCCTCAGCCAGGGGGAGAATTGCACCCTGTCATAAGTATAAAGGGAAGGGTAACAGCTGTCCTGTGTACAGTACTATAAAATCCCTCCTGGCCAGAGACTCCAAAATCCTTTTCCCTGTAAAGGGTTAAGAAGCTCAGGTAACCTGGCTGGCATCTGACCCAAAGGACCAATAAGGGGACAAGATACTTTCAAATCTTGGGGGGTGAGAGGCTTTTGTTTGTGCTCTTTGTTTGGGAAGTTGTTCGCTCTTGGGACTGAGAGGGACCAGACATCAATCCAGGTTCTCCACATCTTTCTAAACAAGTCTCTCCTATTTCAAACTTGTAAGTAAATAGCCAGGCAAGGCGTGTTAGTTTTCCTTTGTTTTCTCAACTTGTAAATGTACCTTTTACTAGATTGTTTATCTTTGTTTGCTATACTTTGAACCTGAGGCTAGAGGGAGGTCCTCTGAGCTCTTTAAGTTTGATTACCCTGTAAAGTTATTTTCCATACTGATTTTACAGAGATGATTTTTACCTTTTTCTTTAATTAAAAGCCTTCTTTTTAAGAACCGGATTGATTTTTCCTTGTTTTAAGATCCTAGGGGGGTTGGAACTGTATTCACCAGGAGTTGGTGAAAGGAAGGAGGGGGGATGGTTCATTTCTCCCTGCCTTAAGATCCAAGGGGTTTGGATCTG
>NW_027056097.1:0-6000 GCF_011386835.1 Chrysemys picta bellii
ATGTTACACAGAAATATTGATTCTCACTGAATTTAAATGTTGGGAATGGGTTTTTAATGGTAAACGGGAGTGAATTCTTTACATCATTTTCTTGTTTTTTTGTGGCTAACCAACCCTGTGCATCTTGCACCAAAAACAACTAAGGGGCAGGTTTTTCAAGGAGATTTGCACCAAACAGCTACTATTTGGCAACTCATCAAGTAGCCAGGTTCTTAGAGCTGCTCAGCTCCCAGTTAGGAACCATTATGTGCTAAGGCAGCATTTCCATCTTCAAATGAAAGGCAGGCTGGTCCCGTGGTTCAGGCACTGGCCGAAGACATAGAAAACCTGGGTTCAATATCTTGGTCCACAATGGGCTTCCTGTGTGACGTTGGGCAAATCACTTAGCGTCTCTGTGCCTCAGTTCTTCATCCTTACAACGGTGATGGTGGCACTGCCCAGTCTTCTGGAGTGCTGAAAGGGGAGCAACATTAAAGAAAAAAAGACAGTAAACTGCTTGGAGAGCTACTGATGTAAGCAATAGGCTGGGGTCGGCAACCTGCGGCACGCATGCCAAAGGTGGCACGCAAAACGATTTTTAGTGGCACGCTGCTGCCAGCCGGGGTCCCAGCCACCAGCCCTGCTCAGCCTGCGGAACCCCCAGCCGGCAGTGGCTGAGAGGGGCTGGTGGCCGGGACGCCAGCTGGCAGGAGACATCAGACGGAACTCCAGACCGACAATGGGCTGAGCCCTTCAGCCCGCCGCTGGTCTTGGGTTCTGTCCACCGGCTCCGTTCAGCCTGCTGCTCGTCTGGGGTTCCAGCCGCCAGCCCCTTGGCAGCCGGGGTACTGGCCATCAGCCCCCCTCAGCCTGCTGCTGGCCTGGGATACTAGCCACCCTGCCCCCTGCTAGCCGGGGTCTAGGCCTCCGGCCCTGCTCAGCCCTCCTGCCAGTCTGGAGTACCAGCATCCAGCCCAGGGCTCTGTTCCTGGCCTGGTCCCAGCGCTCTGCAGCCCTTATCAAAAGTTACACTACAATTAGCTTAAAAACTTGAAAACTTAAAAACTTTGTATATTACAGTAATCGTTAAAACATGTATAATGTTAATAAATAGGTTTGATGAAACAAAGTATTTGTACTTATGTGCCTGTGCTTAATTTGTGTTTTCTATGATTTACCTTCTAAAAAAATCTCGCATGTCTCGCACCCCCAGAAAGGGCATCTCACACCCCCAGGGGGTGCGGGCACCCCAGGTTAAGAACCACTGCACTAAACTGATAAGATCTACATTTTAATTTAATTTTAAATGAAGCTTCTTAAACATTTTAAAAACCTTGTTTACTTTACATACAACAATAGTTTAGTTATATATTATAGACTTATAGAGAGAGACATTCTAAAAACGTTAAAATGTATGACTGGCGCGCGAAACCTTACATTCGAGTGAATAAATGAAGACTCGGCACACTACTTCTGAAAGGTTGCCGACCCCTGCAATAGGCATTATTTATTTATTTATTTATTTACTAAGTGTTTTTAAAGCATGAGCTGGGCCTTCTAATAATGAGTGACTGAAAAATCATTTATATTTCATAATAATAATGGTGTGTGTGTGTGTGCTTATTATTTGCCTTCTAGTTTTTGACTATTTGAGTATTTCAAACCAGTGAATATTTGGGTGAACTCTGGTCATGTTTAGAAGATTTCATTACAGGGTCTTACCTAGACTTAAGGGCGTGCCCCACTGAGCCACTTTGGGGCATTTCATCTCAGCCTTATACAATACTAGAATACTAGTCCATGTATTTTGTACAACCTTCTACTTACTCACCAACAGCCCTTTCAATTTCATGGAGGTCCACATATAATTTACCTCTGATAGTGGCCTGGTTGTCTATGCTAAAAGCTTTGTATGGGTTTGTCCTTCTCCGGTTTCTAAGGATCACCTGACAAAATTACATACAAACAAAGCATCATCATTAGAAGTGAGTTACGCCTACTGAGAATTTGGTCCCATACATACGTCATGACAAAAAAGACAAACACAGGCATGGTGTTGAGACTATTGCATTAACTTGATAAATGTTATCAGCAGGGCCGGTGCAACCCATTAGGTGACCTAGGCGGTCGCCTAGGGCACTAACATTTGGGGGACCCCTGGATGATCGAGATACAAAAGGAGCACTTAAAGATGATAAAGTCATTGGGGAGAAACTAAATAAATTCTTTGTTTCAGTCTTCACAGCTGAGGATTTTAGGGAGATTCCCAAACCTGAACCGTCCTTCCTAGGTGACAATCATGAGGAACTGTCACAGACTGAAGTGTCACTAGAGGAGGTTTTGGAATTAATTGATAAACTTAACAGTAACAAGTCACCGAGACCACCCAAGTGTTCTGAAAGAACTCAAATGTGAAATTGCAGAACTATTAACTATGGTTTGTAACCTCTCCTTTAAATTGGCTTCTGTACCCAATGACTGGAAGATAGCTAATGTAATGCTAATATTTAAAAAGGGCTCTAGAGGTGATCCTGGCAATTACAGACCGGTAAGTCTAATATCAGAACTGGGCAAATTAGTTGAAACAATAGTAGAGAATAAAATTGTCAGACACATAGAAGAAGATAAATTGTTGGGCAAAAGTCAACATGGTTTCTGTAAAGGGAAATCTATTAGAGTCCTTTGAAGGGGTCAATAAACAAGTGGACAAGGGGAATCCAGTAGACATAGATTTACAAAATGCCCTTGACAAGGTCCCTCACCAAAGGCTCTTACATAAAGTAACTTGTCATGGGATAAGAGGGAAGATCCTTTCATGGATTGAGAACTGGTTAAAAGACAGGGAACAAAGGGTAGGAATCAATGGTAAATTTTCAGAATGGAGAGGGGGTAACTAGTGGTGTTCCCCAAGGGTCAGTCCTAGGACCAATCCTATTCAACTTATTCATAAATGATCTGGATAAGGGGGTAAACAGTGAGGCGGCAAAGTTTGCAGATGATACTAAATTGCTCAAGATAGTGAAGTCGAAAGCAGACTGTGAAGAATTTCAAAAAGATTCGGCAACAAATTGGCAAATGAAATGTAATGTGTATAAACGTAAAGTAATGCACATTGGAAAAAATAACCCCAACTATACATACAATATGATGGGGGCTAATTTAGCTACAACTAATCAGGAAAGAGATCTTGGAGTCATCATGGATAGTTCTCGGAAGACGTCCACGCAGTGTGGAGTGGCAGTCAAAAAAGCAAATAGGATGTTAGGAGTCATTAAAAAAGAGAGAGACAATAAGACAGAGAATATGTTATTGCCCTTATATCCATGGTACACCCACATCTTGAATACTGCGAACAGATGTGGTCTCCTTATCTCAAGAAAGATATGATATACTGGCATTAGAAAAGGTTCAGAGAAGGGCAACTAAAATGATTAGGGGTTTGGCATGGGTTCCATATGAGGAGAGATTAAAGAGGCTAGGACTATTCAGCTTGGAAAAGAAGAGACTAAGGGGGCATATGATAGAGGTATATAAAATCATGAGTGGTGTGGAGAAAGTGAATAAAGAAAAGTTATTTACTTGTTCCCATAATCTAAGAACTAGGGGCCACCCAATGAAATTATTGGGCAGCAGGTTTAAAACAAATAAAAGGAAGTTCTTCTTCACACAGCGCACACTCAACTTGTGGAACTCCTTGCCTAAGGAGGTCGTGAAGACTAAGGGCTGGTCTACACTGAGGGGGGGTGGATCGATCTAAGATATGCAACTTTTCTCACGTAGCTGAAGTCAAAGTATCTTAGATTGACTTACCTGGTGTCCACATGGCGCGGGATCGACAGACGCGGCTCCCCCATCGACTCCGCTACCGCCGCTCGCTCCAGTGGAGTTCTGGAGTCTAAATGAGATGCGATATATCGATCCCCGATAAATCGATTGCTACCTGCCAATACGACGGATAGTGAAGACGTACCCTAGGACTATAACAAGGTTTAAAAGAGAAATAGATAAATTCATGGAGTTTAGGTCCATTAATGGCTATTAGCCAGGATGGGTAAGGAATGGTTTCCCTAGCCTCTGTTTGTCAGAGGGTGGAGATGGATGGCAGGAGAGAGATCACTTGATCATTACCTGTTAGGTTCACTCCCTCTGGGGCACCTGGCATTGGCAACTGTCGGTAGACAGAATACTGGGCTGGATGGACCTTTGGTCTGACCCAGTATGACCATTCTTATGTTCTTAAGGTAATGCTGCATTTGCGATGACATGAGGTACATGGATTTGATAGCAAGACTGAAGCCTGAGCAATTTTAAGGGGCTTAACTGGCAGTCTGAATGAGAATTCCTAGGTGGGTGTTGAAATGGTTCAAACAGAGAGCACTTCTGAAAAAGCCATTTTGTCAGGGTGAGATGTTCAGAAGTGCCTAAGGGAATGACCAGTACAAGTTGCAGGGAAAGTATTATCTGCATTTTACATAGTGAGGAAGTGAGGCATAGACGGTAGTGCTCAAATTTTTCTTTAACAGAGCTTTAACGTTGAGTGCCCATATTTAAACACCTGGGTTGACATCATAAGTGCCTGAGTGACATTTTCAGCCATTTTCAATGTGGCTGTATCTCTCAAGAGTCTAAAACCAGAGCTCTGCGTGGATACAAAATTTGTAACCGCATCCGAGCTGCAATCCGCCAAAAAGATCCGTGGCTATAAAGTGAATATCCACAGATTTGCAGGGCTCCGGATAAAAAGTTTGTGTCTGCATCCAGTCCACGATTCACAGAAATGGTCCGCAGATATAAAACAGATATCTGTGGATTTGCAGGGCTCTAATTAAAGGAACCAGTTATGAATCTATTTTATAATATATGTCACTTTTTGCACCTTCTGAGGTGAGTTACCCCATGAGCATCTGATCAGGATTCAGAGGATGGGAGGGGAGGAATGGGCCAGTTCTCTTTGAAACAAAGAAAGGGGGAAGAAAGAAAACACCCCGAAGTTGGAGCAATAACTGGACACAACACATCTTTGTGTGGTTATCCCTAGGGGACGTGAAGTTTTAATGATCCCATCTGTGTCTGCCCTGAACTGCAGAACTCTGGGGCTCTCCCAGGATTCCATCCCCAATGGCACTGAAAAACGTCTATAAACATGGCTTCCAAACACAATCCGCTTCGCAGTCAAGACATAATAACAGACGTCTCCCTCCTGCAGGTAGGTTTAATTGCTCTGGTTCTGATGAAAGTGGAATAAATATTCTCTTTTGGTTCTGGCAATTTGAACTAATTCTGATTCAGAACCAAATCTCATGGAGATCAGATTATTTACTCCAGAGGTCCTGACTTTTCTAAGAAGGCTGCATCCTCAGCTGGTGTCAGTTGCCTAACTCCACTAAAGCCAATTTTCCATTTACATGTGCTGACGATCTGGATCATTAGAGCAGAGCAGTAGCTCTGCTCTAGAAAAGGTTGAGACTCACTTTCCATTGGCTCTAAAATCCACAGCCTTACTCAGACTGTCTTGAAAACAGCTGATCCTCATGGAGGTCCAAGGTAGGGTTAATGGACTAAATTTGGAGTCGTGTGTGCAAGGGAACAGTCCCTTGAAAAGTCACGGGATATCAGAATTGTACAGTTCTCATCATGTTATTTTGTGAACGCCCTGGGCACAATAGTCCTCTGGTTCTCCCCAGACATATGACAAGGAGGAAGGTGGAGAGGAGAGCTGAATTGCGTGTGTGCACGTGTGGTGGGAAGGAAAGCTTGGAGCAGCCAGGGCTTTTGGGGCAGGTCACAGCAATGGATGTGGTGGAGGGCTGGGCATCAGAGCAGGGGTAGAGGCATGTGTGTGTGTGGGGTGTCCACTTTCCAAACACTAGGGTTTTGAAAACCGAGTTCGATGACTAGAGCTCTGAAGAAGAACTGGCTTTTGAACAATTCAGGGTTTTTATTTTCCTGTGATCCCTTAATGTATAACGGATTGTCCTCAAAGGGGCCTTTGCTTTCTGGGAGCTCAGAGACAGAAACACA
>NW_027056098.1:0-6000 GCF_011386835.1 Chrysemys picta bellii
CCTTCACAGCCACCTCCACTCCGTAGCGCTCCCTATAGTGACTGATCAGCAGGTCGGTAACATCCACGGGATCCCCCTTCTCCAGCTGACCCCAGGGAATGGCTTGTGCTTGAACCTCTTGAGATCATCCTTCCTCAGATCATCCAAGGTTTCCAGCAGAAGGTCTCTCCCTGTCCCCTCCATGCCACCCTCCTCGGATGGGACCCTGGAGAAAGAGCTAGGCCATTCCATTGAGACAGTCAGGAAGTGGCTTCTCTATCTGCAGCCAGGAAGCAGGGCCTGGGGAACAGAAGTGAAACTAACATGCCCTGCCAATATCCGCTCCCAGCAAACCCCTCCCTGGTACATCCCTCCCAAACACCCAGCTGCCCCAGCATTAATCCCTTCAGTCCTACTCGTTTGGCAGCTTTGGCTCGGGGACAGGGAGAGAAGTCAGACTGGCACCCAGTGTGCAAGTAAAAGTCGTGGTCCAATCAGAGAGCTGCAGCCCTGGGGACGTCAGTGGGAGGGGGGAAAGGAGGGGCTGTTTGGGATGGGGTCAATGGGAGAGGGGTGGGGTGGAAGGGAGGGAGATTGGGTGAATTGGGGAGGGGTGGAGGAAGTTTGGGGGATCAGTCACAGGTTACAGGTGTGGGTGAGGGGAGGGGGAGCTTGAGGGGAGCCGGTTGCGGGTTGTTATGAGGGGTCAGTGGAGAATCAGTTCTTTGACCACCCCCCATTTGGGTCCTGCCTGCAGGGCGTTGCAGTGTTTCTGCTGCACTGGGCTATAGAGCCGGCTCTGAGGGTCCCTGCTCACAGCGAGGTTTCTGGCCTCGGCCAGAGCAGCCCAGGGGAGGGATGTGCTTTGTGGATCTCTGTCTGTGTAAATGCTGATAAACCTGGCGTGGGTGCTGCTTGGCCCTTTGGCTGAGTGCACCCGTCTGGTCAGGGGTGTAGATGCCATTCTGACTCATTTGCAAGGGAGCGGCATGCTTAGCCTGGCTCTCTGCTCCACGATGCTAATGCTAGGGTGACCGGATGTCCCGATTTTATAGGGACAGTCCCGATATTTGGGCTTTATCTTATATAGGCTCTTATTACCCCCCACCCCCTGTCCCCATTTTTCACCCTTGCTGTCTGGTCACCTTAGTCTAGCTGTTATGGTTGCAGAGAAACCCATCAAAATGTGACTTGAAGATAATTGTTGCCCAGGCTCCCAGCACAGGCATAGTCCAGCCAGGGGTCTGCGTGCCCTGAGCCCTGGGGAGCCCTTCATAGCCCCCCAGCACCCAGCCCAGCCCCTGATTGGCTGCTCCAGCCTCCTCTATGCAAATGAACCCCCATCCCCTGATGCGAACGAGGGTGCAGGTGGCCCCTTGGGGGGAGGGGAGCTTGAAATGTTCCTGGGGTGACAGTTAAACCGACATCTCTGACTCCAGGGGTGCAGGGGGGAGGGGTTGAGCTCAGGGGGCCCCTTGGGGGCTAGAGAGGGGGGAATTCAGGATGGGGCCAGGGATGGGGGAGGGAGGAGCTTGGGAGGAGGGATCAGTTGGAGAGGGGAGGATTTGGGGGGTCAGTTGGTTGACGGGAGCTTGGGAGGGGTGTTAATTGTGAAGGGGGTTTTGTAGGGTTCCCAGCTGTCTAATCAGAAAAACCCAAACACCCTTGCCCTGCCCCTGCCCCACCCCTTCACTGAGACCCCATCACTGCCCTGCCCCTTCTCTGAGGTCTCGCCCCCGCTCACTCCATCCCCCCCACCCTCACTCACTTTCACTGGGGTGGGGCACGGGGTGCGGGCTCTGGGTTAGGGCTGAGGGGTTCGCAGTGTGGGAGGGGGCTCTGGGCTGAGCCTGGGGAAAGGGGCTAGGGTGCAGGAGGGGGCTCAGGGCTGGGGTTGGGGTGCAGGAGGGGCTCAGGGTGCAGGACGGGATGTGGGGTGCGGGATCTGGGAGGGAGTTTGGGTGTGTGGGGGGGCTCAGGGCTGGGGTGCAGGAGGGGTTTGGGGTGCAGGACGGGATGTGGGGTACGGGATCTGGGAAGGAGTTTGGGTGGGGGGCTCAGTGCTGGGGTTGGGGTGCAGGAAGAGGCTCGGGCTGTGGGCTCGGGTGTGGGGTACGGGATCTGGGAGGGAGTTTGGGTGTGAAGGGGCTCAGGGCTGGGGGTTGGGGTGCAGGAAGAGGCTCAGGGTGCAGGCTTGGGTGTGGGGTGCAGGATCTGGGAAGGAGTTTGGGTGGGGGGGCTCAGTGCTGGGGTTGGGGTGCAAGAAGAGGCTCAGGGTGCAGGCTTGGGTGTGGGGTGCAGGATCTGGGAAGGAGTTTGGGTGGGGGGGCTCAGTGCTGGGGTTGGGGTGCAGGAAGAGGCTCAGGGTGCAGGCTTGGGTGTGGGGTGCAGGATCTGGGAAGGAGTTTGGGTGGGGGGGCTCAGTGCTGGGGTTGGGGTGCAGGAAGAGGCTCAGGGTGCAGGCTTGGGTGTGGGGTGCAGGATCTGGGAAGGAGTTTGGGTGGGGGGGCTCAGTGCTGGGGTTGGGGTGCAGGAAGAGGCTCAGGGTGCAGGCTTGGGTGTGGGGTGCAGGATCTGGGAAGGAGTTTGGGTGGGGGGGCTCAGTGCTGGGGTTGGGGTGCAGGAAGAGGCTCAGGGTGCAGGCTTGGGTGTGGGGTGCAGGATCTGGGAAGGAGTTTGGGTGGGGGGGCTCAGTGCTGGGGTTGGGGTGCAGGAAGAGGCTCGGGGTGCGGGCTCGGGTGTGGGGTGCAGGATCTGGGAGGGAGTTTGGGTGTGGGGGGGGCTCAGGGCTGGGGTGCAGGAAGAGGCTCGGGGTGCAGGCTCGGGTGTGGGGTGCAGGATCTGGGAAGGAGTTTGGAGGGGGCTCAGGGCTGGGGTTGGGTGCAGGAAGAGGCTCGGGGTGCAGGCTCGGGTGTGGGATCTGGCCGGGTGGCACTTACCTCGGGTGGCTCCAAGTCCCAGTCGGCGGCGAATCGGGGCTGAGACAGGCTCCCTGCCTGCCCTGGCTCTGTGCTGCTCCTGGAAGCATCCAGCACGTCCCTCCCTGCAACCCCTTGCGGGGGCAGGGGGTCTCTGCACGCTGCCCTTGCCTACAGGTAGCGCCCCCACGGCCAATGGGAGCTGTGTAGTCGACGCTCACGGTGGGGGCAGCACGTGGAGACCCCCTGCAAACCTCCCCGCCTAGGGACCGCAGGAAGGGACAGGCTGGCTGCTTCCGGGAGCGGTGTGGGGCCAGGGCAGCCAGGGACCTGCCTCAGCCCCACTGCGCCACCGGTCTCTTAGTGGCTGATCTCCCGGTTTGGCTTTAGGAGCCTCCAGGAGATCGAGCCCGATTCTGGGAGATTCCCGGCCAAACCAGGAGGGTTGGCAACCCTAGTGGGGGTTAGTTGGATGAGGGAGGGGGAATTTGGGGGGTCAGTCACTAGAGGGGAGGGGCAGTCAGTTATAGGAGGGGCTAATTTGAGAGTGGGGGAAAGAGGGGTTAAGCCAGGGGAGGGGTATCAATTGGGGAGGGGAAGGGGGACAGCTGGGCAGGAGTTGGGGAGGGGGTTGGTCAGGGGAGGAAATGGGAAGTTTGGAGGGGGCTGGTGGAGGGATTTTGGGAGGGGGTCAGTGAAGAATCAGTTTGTGACCCCCACACCCCTCACGTCATGGGCCCTGACTGCAGTGCGCTGCTGTGTTTGTGCTGCACTGGGCCATGGAGCCGGCGCTGGGGCTCCCTGCTCACACTGGGGGGTCTGCGGGTTGGGCTGGAGCAGCCTGGGGGAGGGCAGGGCTGGTGCTACCATTAAGGCAAACTAGGTGGTTGCCTAGGGCGCCAAGATTTGGGGGCGCCAAAAAGCGGTGCCCCCAATTTTTTTTTACAGCGTTCCTGGGCAGCTCCACTTCTCCCGCCTCCCAGGCTTGCAGCGCCAATCAGCTGTTCAGCGCCACAAGCATGGGAGGGGAGGAGAATTAGAGCGGGGGCGGCGTGCTCGGGGAGGAGGTGGAGCAGACGTGAGCTGGGGTGGGGAGCTGCTGCATGGCTCCCTGGGGGAGGGGAGCTGCTGTGGGGGGGGCGCCTCAGGGCAGGTGGGGGGAAGCTGTCACGGGGGGGGTGCGCCTCAGGGTGGGGTAGGGAGCTGCCGCAGGGCTGTGGGGGGGGGGGGGCGCAAGGTGGAAGTTTCACCTAGGGCGTGAGACTTCCTTGCACCGGCCCTGGCGGAGGGACATGCCTTGTGTCTATGTAAATCCTGAAAACATGGCACGGGGGCGCAGAGTCCTGGTCTGACTCATTAGCGAGGGAGCAGCATCCTCGGCCCAACTCTCTGCTCCATGCTGCTGCCACGGGGGTATTTGGGAGCTGCCAGGGTTTGAGGGGAGCAGCCTCCCAAATACCCCCGTGGGACAGCAGCTCCGTCCACCACAGATCCAGCTTCCTTTGCTGCAGGAAAACACCACAGGGTAAGGCTGAAGGAGGAGTGGGTGAGGGCAGATAACTGCATGGACCTGGAGGGTTACCCCATAGCTCTGGATAGCTCAGATACACTGTCCATACATTGAATTGTCTGAGGTTCCCTCATCACTAGATTCAGATGGAGTTTGGCAGTTGTGAGGATGGTTTATTGTGGCATGCCATTAAATGGAGTGTGTGACTATGGTAGTGTTTCCCAAAGTGTATGGCACAACTCCCCGATGAAGGCATGGGGTTAAAAGACAAGTCCTGGGGGCACATACACATCTCAACTGTTCCCTAGTGTTCGCTTTCATTTTTTTAAAAAGTAAGTCTAGCTGTTATGGCTGCAGAGAAACCCATCAAAATGTGACTTGAAGGTAATTGATGATGCAGTGTTGTCTGTCTGAGTCTGCAGAGACCCTGAAGTAAGAGGTTGGAGAGGGGTGAAGCGCCCCTTTCATTTCAGTGGGGACTGACTCAAATGCCAGTGATGCTGTTTTAAAAGTCAGCACTGTGAATTATTTTGCTGCTCAAAGCATATAAGAAAGAGGAGGAAGTATATTATGAAGATCTAAAATATGGCTAGGCCTTTAACACTAGATGGCGGTAATAGTGAGTGGGGGGAGAGGTAGTGTTTGATTTCAGTTTACTAAAGGGGGCCTCAGTTTTCAGAAGTTAAGGAAAGACTGGCTCATGGTGAATCTTGTATGGGATTTTGCAGTGATAAGGCTGATTTAATATAGGATGTTGTTATATGGAGTTTGACAATTATTAATGAATTTGCATGTTTTTTTTTTAAATATTCTTTTGTAGGCATAAGGGTTTGATTTTCAAACTGAGCCTCCAGTTTCACTGCTGAAATTTTGCATCCACAATAAATTGTGGCCCACAATTTTTTCCCACAAAATTGTTGGTACAATTAACTGAGGAAGCAAATTTTCACCTGCTAAACTGGACGGTCAGTTGGAAAATCAGGTTAATAGTTACAGCTTATAAGAATCAGAAATACTTTTGTCCCTCTGGTGGGAAACAGGCTGGCTTACCAGCCCCACACTGCATAGTGCATGTGCACAGTTCCCCTGCCTGTTGGAATCTTCTCATTTATAACCTGTTCTTGTCTATGGTCTCTGAGTGCCTTCTGCACTTGTGAAGCTGGGGGTGGGGTAAACAAAATTTTCCTCACAGTAAATTGCAGTGATCAAGTGTGTGGTTCATGCAAAATTAATCAGTTGGACCAAACACCTATGATGCTGTTGGGAGAGTGATGAAGAAAAAGGTTGCCACTGTATTATAAGGAACATGGAATTAGGCAAGAATGCTGAAATCCATGATAAATAATGGTGAAGAGTCAACATCCTGTTGGTGTGGGAAAGGGTAATGCATTATACTAAGGGGTCTATCCATTTCTCTCATTTGAAATGATCCCTTATCCCCATGAACTGTTCCTCTTAGGATAATTTTGCTGTAAAAAGTCACATATGAACATTATAATGAATCAACATCCAGTGACTATGAAGCAAAGAATTGTATTAATTTTATTTTGTTCTTTTGTATAAGTTGTTTTGTCCTTATGCGATGATGAATTT
>NW_027056099.1:0-6000 GCF_011386835.1 Chrysemys picta bellii
TTCTCCTGACTCCAGTCACATCCTCTACCCCCTTTATTTCTTGGATAAATGTTATTGATTCATTACGCAATAAATATCTTGTGCTCTCCGATTGGACATGAATGAGCACAGACCCAAAGAAATACCAGGACTCGCTGTACTGTATAGGGCCAACCAAATAATAGATTTGTCCGACAGCATGAACATTAGCCAGCCAAATATGGCTGAATAGGACTGGCTGATGCTCTTGCAATTAGGATTCAGTTCACATATCCTGCTTTGCCGCCGTCAGCAGCATGGGAAAGCAGCTAGGAGCTCGTGATGGGTGGAACAGCCAGGATAACATCCTCCCAAGGGAAGTGGTGGAAGCCCCATTGCTTAAGTCTGCGGTTTTCAGGTTGGCCACTTATTCAAAGTCAAAGAATTTCGCCTTTACACTCACTATAAGAGTTAGAAATGTGTCATTGCTAACAACATTAGCCCTACAGAATTCACCTGCACGTGTGTTGTGAGAGGTTGGCCAAGAATATTTGACCTTGAAGGGTAAAGGTGTGCAGGGAGTGCGGGAGCAAGATTATTTTTGCTTTAGGTTATAATACAATTTTCAATGCCTCCTGACTCCCTTGATTGCTCTGTGTAATCATCTGGGGTCAAGACCCACTGTTTGAGAAACGTTGGCTAAAGACATTTAAAACTAGACTGGACTAAACCAGGGCTCAGCGTGGGATGGGCCGCGGTGGCCTGGCATATTGGCTTCTTTTTTCTAATGCCTTTTTGTTCTGCAGCATCTAAGCTTTCATTTAGAAACAATGTAAGTCTCTAGCTGTTATTTAAGATTTTTAGTACAGTAATGCCTACGGGCTCTCCAAGAGCAGGGCCCTATTGTGGAGAGGCACCAGCTGGGCCCAGAGTGTGTGTGGGGGTGTCTCCTTTGCACACTTCTGGGTGCAGAGGCGTGGCCACACCTAGGCCCCATTTTACTCCCTCCCCATTCCTCCTTATGGTTCCTGAGAGAGATGTACCTGCCAGAGCAGTGGAAAGAGGCCTTAGTGTAATGAGAACCAGGCTCTAGGATCCAGAAATAGGACTCCCATTCCAACCCAGGTATTGGGCTAGTCAGTCATCCCTAGTGTTGTATTGTTCTGCCTGCTCCAAGCAATGACTTCACTACAAGGGTAAGAAAGAGAAGGGAGAGCAGTGTGTGGTGGAGAGAAATAGAAACTGCCCTTCCTCTTCCAGCAGCCAGAGATTCCCAGAGAAATACAGGCTCTGGGGGCATCATCACCTCCACCAGTGCTGGAGAGCCTTAGAAATACAGGGGTCTGACCGTCACCCGGGTCTAGTGTTTGTATCAGGGCTTGTAAGTATTGTGTTCACACTGGGGATGGAAGGACCTCACGGAGATCCAGCATTTACCAAACTGGTCCTGATTCAGGAACACTGTCTCCTGTCATTCCAGTCTCTGGGAGATTCCGGGATGATTAGTACTGGGACTGATTACTGCTAGCTCATTATTTATTTGCCAAGCTCCAGCAGTGATCTCTGCCCCCCGTGCAGAACAGAGGGCTGCCCTCGAGCTGCATGCAGACTCAGCCATGGAAGAGCGCCGTCCACCCACTAGCAAAGCCATGCGGCCACATCTATTTGTTCTCCCCTCCTCCACTTTTTCCATGTTTCCCCCACCTCCCACTCTCTGTGCCTTGTCTTCAGTTTCCCCTAAGTGGAACACAAACCCAAGAGCCTTTGGGATCACTGCAAATCTTTGAACACATGGGGGTTGAGACTGAGTTTGCCTCCCTTCATTCCCACCCCTTAACGCATCCTTAGCCTTTCCTTTTACCTGTAGTGACAGTTCGGGGATATCGCGTCTTGCCTCTCTTCACTTTTTGGCAGATTCGCTTTAGACACCTTAGGATGGGCCCACTCTGATTAGGAACGACCTTGGCTGGGCCATCTTGAGTATCTTCTTGAGCCAGCTCCGGCTCACGCTGACTCCCACTGGAATGTTCCTCTCTTCCCAAGGTGGACGTGCCCTCAGCAGCTGCGTCCTCCTCCTTCTCCTCCCTTGGCAAGCTGTGCACGTCCATTCTGCAACAAGTCAGGAAGGGTGGCCAGTTTTGTTTCAGTCGATCTTATTGTCTGCGGGACAATTTCCAGCCTGAAGCTAATGAGAATGTGTGCGTCATCCTCCAGCTAAAAATGTGAGCTACAGACAGCAGAGCCCGAGAACTGGGGCCCAGATCCTCAAAGGTTTGGAGTTTCCTAACTTCCATGGAAATCAATGGCAGTTAGGAGCTTAAATACCTCTGAGAATCTGGGCCTGGGACCCTGCACCCCCTGCCAATCCCCCCACCAAGTGTATCTCTACACTTGCAGCTGGGGGTATGATACCCAGCTCGCATACACATATTCGCACTGGCTTGCTAAAATAGCACTGTAGCAAGGATAGCATGGACAGCGGTGAGAGGGGCTAGCCACCCCGAGTACAACCCCACCCAGACCCTATGAGTACGTACTCCGGCGGCTAGCCCAAGCCACTGCCTGAACTGTCGGAGCCACGCTGCTATTTAACACGCTAGCTTGATGACAGCTAGCGCAGGGATGTCTCCTCAAGCAGGGAATCGCACCCTGCTTGGTCCTGCCTCAGCATAGGGGGCTGGACTTGATGATTTCTTGAGGAGCCGTCCAGCCCCACAGTTCTGCGATTCTACAAAATGAGAAGTAGCTGGGGCTAGATGAAAGGTTGGTGCCAGAACCTCAGTTGAGAATTGCCTTCCTTTTTAGCATGTAAATGCTCAGCTGTAATGAATCTAGTTCTTTTAAATACAGAAATAAATCCTCGACTCAAATTGTATATTAGCAAAGGTTTCGGGGTTCCTTTTGGAACTTTGTTGTTTTAATAAAGTCAATAAATATACTCAAAACTATGCAAAGGATAAGCAGTGTGGTCTAATGGTTTGAGTATGGGACTGGAAACCAGAAATAGATTTCTCATCCTGGCTTTGCCACTCACTCACTGTGTGATGCTGGGCAACTCATGTCCCCGCCCCGTGCCTCAGTTTCCCCATGTACCAAAAAGAGATGATACTGACCCTTCTGTACCTCCCAGGGATGAGGAAGGTTACTTAGTTAATGTTTGTACAGAGAAAAGAGGCGACAAAACTAACCTGACACAATGACGGCACCAAGAGTGGAATTATAAAGCACCTAAAAATCCAAACAAATATATATGTATCACAATATTTGCCAACCCAAAATTCAGTTATGGTGCTTCTAAAAAAACCCACATTGAACACTGTCCATCGCATACGCGTTTCATTTGAATAATACATTTGTTGAGTCAGATCCGCAGCTGCTGGAAATCAGAATACTTCATTCAAGTCAATGGAGCTGTCCATTTATAGCAGCTGAAGATCTGGCCCATAAAACCCAACACATTTTAAGCCCGAAGTTTACTTGCTTTAGAAGTTGGGACTCTTAACTAATTTCACAATCATTGGTTTCCTCCAATACTTGAGCTATGAACAAAGATGGAGAAAGAAGTTCACAAAGCTAAGATTACAGGCTTGATGGTCATCAATCAATATCACAATATACTTCTTAGTCTAGTGGGCAACACAAAGTTTAGCTGTATTCAAAATATCACATTGTGCTCCAATATTACTTAAATCCTCTGTCAAAGATTTAAATTTTAATCTACATGCTTGCGCCCAGGGGAGGCTCTAGCTTTTTTGCCGCCCCAAGCACGGCAGGCAGGCTGCCTTCGGCGGTGCGCCTGCGGGAGGTCCGCCGGTCCCGCAGATTCGGCGTACCCACCGCCGAATTACCGCCAAATCCATGGGACCGGCGGACCTCCCACAGGCGCGCCGCCGAAGGCAGCCTGACTACCGCCCTCGCAGCGACCGGCAGGGCACCCCCTGCGGCTTGCCGCCCCAGGTACGTGCTTGGAGCGCTGGTGCCTGGAGCCGCCGCTGCTTGTGCTCCACTGGAGACAGCAGGAAAAATTACAGCTCTTCACATTCATTGCAAAATTTCATTGCACTCTCCAAGGCTCTGGATTTTAGTGGGATGTAAGAGGTACATGATTTTTTGCTGACCCTCAGCCAGGGGGAGAATTGCACCCTGTCATAATTATAAAGGGAAGGGTAACAGCTGTCCTGTGTACAGTACTATAAAATCCCTCCTGGCCAGAGACTCCAAAATCCTTTTCCCTGTAAAGGGTTAAGAAGCTCAGGTAACCTGGCTGGCATCTGACCCAAAGGACCAATAAGGGGACAAGATACTTTCAAATCTTGGGGGGTGGGAGGCTTTTGTTTGTGCTCTTTGTTTGGGAAGTTGTTCGCTCTTGGGACTGAGAGGGACCAGACATCAATCCAGGTTCTCCACATCTTTCTAAACAAGTCTCTCCTATTTCAAACTTGTAAGTAAATAGCCAGGCAAGGCGTGTTAGTTTTCCTTTGTTTTCTCAACTTGTAAATGTACCTTTTACTAGAGTGTTTATCTTTGTTTGCTATACTTTGAACCTGAGGCTAGAGGGAGGTCCTCTGAGCTCTTTAAGTTTGATTACCCTGTAAAGTTATTTTCCATACTGATTTTACAGAGATGATTTTTACCTTTTTCTTTAATTAAAAGCCTTCTTTTTAAGAACCTGATTGATTTTTCCTTGTTTTTAGATCCAAGGGGGTTGGATCTGTATTCACCAGGAGTTGGTGGGAGAAGGAGGGGGGATGGTTCATTTCTCCCTGCCTTAAGATCCAAGGGGTTTGGATCTGTATTCACCAGGGAATTGGTGAAGAGTTTCTCAAGGCTTCCCAGGGAAGGGAATCCATTTGGGAATGGTGGCAGCGGACCAGATCTAAGCTGGTAGTTAAGCTTAGAAGTCTTCATGCAGGCCCCCACATTTGTACCCTAAAGTTCAAAGTGGGGAAGCAGCCTTGACACACCCCCAAAAGCATTAAAGAGCATGTATATGTATCTCCTCATTCCTTCCTAATCCTGGAAAATTTTAAACATTGAAATGGGCAGCGCAAAACCAAAATGATCTGCCATAGTGGGGAAAGGAAATGTTATTCTTCATCCAAGATGGAGAATTATGGAGAATCAACTTGAAGGCAGATTTTAAGGGCCATGTCTCGAGCCCAATTGCTGCCTCTCATGCCAGCTGTGAGGGTGAGGCCACAGAATGGGGATCAGCTTCCCTAAATCTCCAGGAACTGAAGTGGAAATCCCCTACTGTCCATTCTGCACCTGGAGGAAATAATGCCACAGCAAAGAGCCTCTCCTTTCCACACTCTGCTGCAGGGACAGCAGGAGCCATCTTTTTATTGGGCCTATATCTGGGCCTGATCCAAGCCCACTGAAGTTAGTGGGCGACTCCCCTGATTGTGTCCTCTGGGGTCTGTGCGTATGGAGCTCGCCTACAGATGAATGGAGGCCTGGAACAGAACCCATTTCCTTTCATTCTCCACTTCAGGGACCAGGGCCCTGTGTGAGATCCTAGAACAGGGTCCCAGAGAGGGATCAGCGGAAGAGACTCCCAGAGGGGGCAAGTCTTTCTAGGGATCTCAGTGATCTCCGGAAGTCCCTGCTGGGTTAATGAAATATAACCTTACCATGCAGCCTTATCAACTCTGGAGTTATTCCCTATCTGCCACAATTTTTACAGCTGAACTAAAGAATTGAGTGTAAGAGAGAGGTAGGGCACAAGTAGCCCCTGATCAGACAGCTGGATTCCCTCCTGGATTCTGTTAGGATGGCACTTTTCATGCCAGAGCGAGAGAGACATAAAATGAGAGCTCCTCAAAGGTATTTAGGCTCCTAACTCCCATGGATTTCAGTGGGAGTTAAGTGCCTAAATACCTTTGAGGTTCTGGGCCAAAAAAACAAATTTAATTTGGTGACCCTTTTCAAACAGAATTTAAGCAAAGTGGGTCTCTGTTGGTCAGAGGTAGGACAGCCATGGGGAGTAAGAAAGCCCACTTACTTTTTTCCCCTCCGTAATAGATTCGATCTTGGATCTGA
>NW_027056100.1:0-6000 GCF_011386835.1 Chrysemys picta bellii
TTAGCCCCTTAAGGCAGCTTTGAAAACCCCAGCTTCCCTATGAAAGTACAGATCAGTGAAGGGCAGTTCTGCCTGTTGTGACTAGAGAAAAACCTACAGCTGAGCACTTATACTACACTAGAGAGTTCACTGCCCTGTTCCTGTAGCAGGATCTCAGGCTGAGCAAAGCTTAGGCCATGTCTACATGGCCACTTCCCAGCGCCGGTGCACTGTCTACACGGCCACTTCCAGCGCCGGTGCACTGTCTACACGGCCACTTCCCAGCGCCGGTGCACTGTCTACACGGCCACTTCCCAGCGCCGGTGCACTGTCTACACGGCCACTTCCAGCGCCGGTGCACTGTCTACACGGCCACTTCCCAGCGCCGGTGCACTGTCTACACGGCCACTTCCCAGCGCCGGTGCACTGTCTACACGGCCACTTCCCAGCGCCGGTGCACTGTCTACACGGCCACTTCCCAGCGCCGGTGCACTGTCTACACTGTCTGCACGGCCACTTCCCAGCGCAGGAGTGTGAAAAAACACACACCCCTTCCCCCCCCAAGCGATGCAAGTTTCTGCGCTGTAAAGTGGCAGTGTAGACAGTGCCCCAGCGCTGGGAGCAGCTACTCCCCTCGTGGGGGCAGGTTTGTTACAGCGCTGGGAGAGCTCTCTCCTAGCGCTGGAGCCGCAACTACTCGGCCACGTTGAAGTGCTGTTGCAGCAGCGCTTTAATGTCGGCAGTGAAGACATACATTAGCTATGCTCAGGGTAACCGCTAACATTTCCATTTGCACAACCACTACTTCACCCATCCACAGTTCCTGCTCACCTAGGTGGAGGGATGGGAGGTGGGAGCGGTTCATGCACAGACTGAAGGGCAGAATTGGGCCATAAGTACCCCCAGTCTCGGCTTTGTGTTCTGGTTTTCCTGCAAGCAGCCAAGTTACGTATGTCGGGCTCTCAGCCCCGCTCACTGAGCCCCACATGGGTGTTTCCATCTGAGCCAGGCTGATCCCCATGGAACAGTTCAGAGTCACATTCACCTGGGATCCCTGAGTGAGAGCTGAAGGGGGGGAACCACTTGATACTTCTCAGTTCACATGTGAAGTCATAATTTATCCAGCTCTCCCTTCACCCTCAGCCCGGCTCCCACTGCCTGAAACGCCTCCGAACATTTATCCCTGTATCTCTCTCATCAAGTTCCCCCAACCCCCCTCCTTACTTCACCTTTCGCTCTGTGTTGCCCCCAGAAGCAGTAACTGGCCAGGGCAATGAGAACAGCCAGGAGAGGCACGATCACATCCAGAGCCACCCTCCAGGGATTGACCCTTGGGAAAAACAGCTCTGCAAGAGAAAGTGCCATTGAGTTGGGAGCAAACACGCGCAGAACGAAGGCAGGACACAGACAGTGGTGACACTGTGACTAGTTAAAAGACTCTCACAGGGAAATACACAGGGAGATGTGGGTCCTGGGCGCTTTATTATTAAGCCAATGAAACTCCAACCTTTAGCCTGGTTACTGAACATGGTTAATTAATGGGAGGGGAAAATGGGGAGGACTCTGCTATGCTACACGTACCTCCCACTGGCATAATTTCAAGCATTCCCTAGGCCGGGGTAGTCAGTAGATGGACTGCGGGACAAATCTAGACTGCTGGAGGCTTTTAAATGGACCCCAAAATCTTTTTATTTCCTTATTATTGTCAATGTTTTATTTTTTATTTTATTTTCTCTGGAGTCTGAACCTTGACCAAGAAATCTGGACCTTGACAAAAAATAACCCATTACCTCTGCCCTAGGCTGCTCTAAGTGGTCCCAGGGCTGCAGGCAGTGCAGACTGGCCTCAGAATCAGAGAGCTGTGACCAGCTGCCTGACACCCCCAACTCCCCTGTGCTCACTGGGGCTCAGCTTCATCGGAGAGTCTGGCCCAAAATACGTTCATGCAGGATTTTAATACAAACAGAAGTTGAGACTGGAGATTCAGAGTAAAAATTCCTCCAGAGTCCTCTTCCCTGGCCCTGGGGCAATGGCTGACTAGAGGGTCCTTTGCTAAGTGATTAGTGGGGTGTATTGAAAACGGTGTAAAAATTACATGCTGACACTTGAAATCCTGAGGGATTCCTTGGTGCTGTTTGCAGGCTAAAGGGCTGTGTAGGAAGCTTGCATCTGGGTCCTCTGCAGTCAGTCTGCAAAGAGCCACCCTAGAGCAGGGCGGGGTGAGTTCTGGTTCTCTGCCTTAGGGAGCAGCCTGCTTTGTCTCTTTCTGTGTTTGGCTGTGGTGTGTTACAGTTCTGGATTCTTAGAAATAAAGCAGGGTGACAGTGCAACCTTTCAGGAAGAGTGTTTATGTTTTGTCGTCAACTCTCGGTGTGTATGCCATGGACACAACAATCAGGTAATACTGCGCATAGCGTAGACTAACCAGCAGTGCAGCACTGGGAGACCTCAGATGAATAGTGCTTTACAAATGCAACATTCTTCTTATTCTAGAGTGATGAAATATCCATTGTGTATTAACGAAGTTATGTGGTAGATAATAGTACATAAAATCTGAACCTTTTTTCCCCCCTAACAATTAAGAAGTTCTTGGGTAAGATTTTGTTTTTCCATACTTCGGGCCTGAACTTCCATTGCTGGTATTTTCAGATGTAATCTAAATAGCGATGCTCAGGCCATATCCAGGGCTCTCTTGTTCTAGTCAGGAAAAATGACTTCATTAGCCAGATATCCATAAATACTCCGCACCCAGCACCTCTCACTGAGAGCAGAGAATTCCCTTCCCCACCCCATTGAGAACTGCGATGGTCACAGCACACAGAGAGCAGTGAGACACAAACAGAAATGCTCTGTCTGGGAGGCTGCAGCGTAACACAACTTTATGTCTTAGAATCCAGAACCTTAACCCACAAGAACCCACAACAGAGAGGGGGGCAGCTCCCTAAGGCAGCGGGCAAAACTCACCCCACCTTGCTTTACGTTGGCTTGTCTATGGGAACAGTTAGTGCGCGGCAGGCTGGGGTGTCAATCTACCTTGCACGCACTAGCCTGCTACACACTAACTGGCTGGGTGCACCCTGCTGCTGTACATGGAAAGTTCCCTGGTGCACGTTGCTCTGTTCCTGTTTCAAAGCAGGGGAGATCGAAGCGCACTACGGAATTGTTAGTGCGTGTAGCAGGGTCCACACAGACAGTTAGTGTGCGGCAAGCTAGTGAGAGGCAGATTGACACCCCAGCCTGCTGTGAACTAACAAGCCCTGATTCTGCTACGGAGACCTCTACCCTGCAAACAGGACCTGGAACACCCCCACACATCCCCTCCCACACACACACACATCTTAAAGTGACAGCCAGCAATTCCAACACAGTCCTCACTACACCACAACAAAGGAGAATTCCCTCCCCCAGTCCCACTGAGAAGAGTGATGATTGCTGGGTACTGAGCTGTTACGAAAATCTGGCCAATGGCATCCCAGCCTGCAAGGTGCTAAACACCCTCAGTTCCTACTGGAGTTGAAGGCTACGTCTACACTGTAATTAGTACCAGCAGCTGGCCCGGGCCAATTGACTCAGCCTCACTGGGCTCGGGCGAAGGGGCTGGTTAATTGCAATGGAGACGTTCGGGCTCAGGCTGAAGCTCAGACTCTGGGACCCTCCCACCGCACAGGGTTGTAGAGCCTGGTCTCCAGCCCAAGCGCAAATATCTACATCGCAATTCAACAGCCCCTCAGCCCGAGTCAGCTGGCACAGGCCACCAGTGGGTTTTCAATCGCAGTGTAGACATAACCAAAGACAGCTGAGGTTGTTCAGGACTTTTCAAGACGTGCTCAGCACCTTGAAGGTCCAGGCCCATACATAGGAGACACAATGATAAATACTCTCCGCCCATGTCTGCAGCATCTCAGCCCATCCATGTGCGGCACGGACGGGCACTGACCTGCTATGGAAATCGCTGACTCTCTCTCCTGGTCGAGTCGGGGGCTCCTGACACAGCAGGACACTTTCTGATTGGACTCTTCTGTTAGTTCATTGAAACCAGTGCACATGTATGTGCAGACAAGCCTTAAATTAATTCGCTAATAAAAAACCTTGTTACAGGGGAGTTCGGGTTGCCTTGACAGGGCCTTGTACCCTTGCAGAATGCAGACGTGAGTAGCAGAAAACTGGTACCTCCATAAGAGCTGGGACTGGTGGTGCTGCTGCATCCCTGGCTGGAAGTGGGTCCATCACCTCCAGGATTTACAGTTTGGTTCAATGGCTCTCAGCACCCCCCACCATACACATTGTTCCAGCTCCCCTGGGTACCTCTGAAAGCCGGGAAACACGCTCAGCAAAACAGAAACCCAAACACTCAACAAGGAACTGCAGGGTTAAGGTCACACACCTCCCCCACCAGATCACACGTGGGGGGTTATTACTGACAAGCTAAACTGAAACCAAATTATCTTAACTGACACAAGAGTCTTGTACCTTAGCCAAAGGTGCGAATTCAAACGGATTTTGTATTGCAGGGTCAATCTGGGGCAGAGAGGCCCTTAGGCTGTTTGGAAATTTCACAGACCAGCCTAGAGAGGGGAAAGAACCAAGGAGAGACAGAGACGGGACGAGTGTCTGGAGCCTTCCCTGAGTGGGATTCTTGACCAGAAGAGCACAGGCTACGAGTCCTCTCCCAGCAGGGGCGTGACTCACAGGGCTTTGGTCCGACAGACTCACGGGAAATGCCCAAGAGCCACAGACAGGAACTGAGGTTAAAGGTCTAAGGTGAAAATTATATGTAATTCCCCACCTCACCCCCCGTGCTTCTCTTGCTGTTCCTTTTAAACAGTAGTAGCCAGTCTTGGTTTGGTTCCTGCCAGAAGGGTGGAGCAGCTGTCCACTGACTCCAGCTAGTTGGGGACTAGCCGGTAAACAAAGGAAAAAGTCCATGAGCCCTCACAGCATGTTCAGTGGGGCATTTCCAAGGGTGGGGCCAATTCCACGGCCAAGTGTAAAGAAAACAGGTGCCAAACTCTTCAGTTCGGGCTAGTCTACACTCGACGCACGACAGTGGCATGGCTGGGCTGATGCAGCTGCACCACTGTAGGGTGTCAGGTGAAGACGCTCTATGCCGGTGGGAGAGAGCTCTGCCGCCAGCATAATAACGCCACTTCCATGAGAGGCAGGAGCAGCTCTCCTGCTGACACAGTGCTGTCTTACATCGCTCAGGGGTGTGGGTTATTTACCCCTGAGTGACATAAGTTATAGTTTTCAGAGTGGTAGCCGTGTAAGTCTGTATCAGCAAAAACAAGGAGGAGCCCTTGTGGCACCTTAGAGACTAACAAATTTATTTGGGCATAAGCTTTCGTGGGCTAGAACCCACTTGGTCAGATGCATGGAGTGGAAAATACAGTAGGAAGATCTATAGAGCAGTACATGAAAAGATGGGAGTTGCCTTACCAAGTGGGGAGGTCTAGACAAATCAATGAAAGTGGGTTATCATCAACAGGATGAAAAATCACTTTTGTAGTGGTAATCAGGGTGGCTTATGTCAAACAGTTGACAAGAAGGTGTGAGTAACAGTAGGGGCAAATTAGCATGGGGAAATTCGTTTTTTTTTAGTTCTTGTAGTGACTCATCCACTCCCAGTCTTCATTCAGGCCTAATGTGATGGTGTCCAGTTTGCAAATGAATTCCAGTTCTGCCGTTTCTCGCTGGAGTCTATTTTTGAAGTTTTTTTGTTGAAGAATTGCCACTTTAAATCTTTTATTGAGTGTCCAGGGAGGTTGAAGTGCTCTCTGACTGTTTTTTGAATGTTATGATTCCTGATGTCAGATTTGTGTCCATTAATTCTTTTGCAGAGAGACTGTCCGGTTTGGCCGATGTACATGGCAGAGGGGCATTGCTGGCACATGATGGCATATATCACATTTATAAAAACTATTCACAGTGCTCCTCAGTTTCCCCATCACTCCACCCCCTCTCACAGCTTGGACAATGAGGGCTGGAGCTCCACACAGATGTGAGGTTTTACCTTTTAACAAT
>NW_027056101.1:0-6000 GCF_011386835.1 Chrysemys picta bellii
GCCAGCGTTGTATTTATCAAAAACCGGACTTTTGTTGCTGTTTTTGCATAGTCAGTTTTGCAATTGATACGTCTGTATTTTCAGCTCAGTGGGCAATCGGTTTACTGGCGGATGTGGTGCCAAGTTGCTCCGTACATCTTTAGACCACTGCAGGCTGCAATCTGTCAGGGGCTTTTTGGACAAGCATATGCTTTTCTACTTATTACGCTGATCTAGTGCTCTTTAATCCAGTCATCTAACTCCAAGGAGCTGACAAAGTCAGCCCTGCTCAGCCTGATGACTGGTCCTCCTTCCCCTCGAAGGAGGAGGACCCAGCTAGGCTAGATTGCACCAGGGCAGAGGCAATGCGTTGTCTGCCCTGCAAGAGACCCCCATTCTGCAGCACATTCAGGCAGTGGCAGAGCAGGGTGCGAGTTTAGGGGGCACAAATGAGAACAGGGCAGGTAAAAGAGGAATTAACCCTTTACAGGGTAAAGAGGGATTTTATGCTACCCTTAGTTGTATGTTTATGACAGGGACATAGGCAGACAACAGGGAGAAGCGCCGGACCACTGAACGTTGACTTCTTTGATGGGGTCAACAAGGACGTGGACCGAGAGGATCCAGTGGCTACAGTGTACTATGATTTTCAGAAAGCCTTTGACAAGGTCCCTCACCAAAGGCTCTTACGCAAAGTAAGCTGTCATGGGATAAGAGGGAAGGTGCTCTTATGGATTGGTAACTGGTTAAAAGATAGGGTAGAAAATATCATGTTGCCTCTATATAAATCCATGGTAAGCCCACATCTTGAATACTGTGTGCAGATGTGGTCACCCCATCTCAAAAAAAGATATATTGGAATTGGAAAAGATTCAGAAAAGGGCAACAAAAATGATTAGGGGTATGGAACGGCTTCCGTATGAGGAGAGATTAATAAGACTGGGACTTTTCAGTATGGAAAAGAGACGGCTAAGGGGAGATATGTTTGAGGTCTATAAAATCATGACTGGTGTAGAGAAAGTAGATAAGGAAGTGTTGTTTACTACTTCTCATAATACAAGAACTAGGGGTCACCAAATGAAATTAATAGGCAGCAGGTTTAAAACAAATAAAAGCAAGTATTTCTTCACACAATGCACAGTCAAGCTGCGGAACTCCTTGCCAGAGGATGTTGTGAAGGCCAAGACTATAACAGGGTTCAAAAACGAACTAGATAAGTTCACGGAGGATAAATGCATCAATGGCTATTAACCAGGAGGGGCAGGGATGATGTCCCTAGCCTCTGTTTGCCAGAAGCTGGGAATGGGCGACAGGGGATGGATCACTTGATGATTCCCTGTTCTGTTTATTACCTCTGGGGCACCTGGCACTGGCCACTGTGGGAAGACAGGATACTGGGCTAGATGGACTTTGGGTCTGACCCGGTAGGGCCATTTTTACGTTCTTATGACTTTTATTGGAAGTCCTCAGGAGCAGCTGCTGCTGCCCTGCTCCCATACAAACTGCGCTCTGTGCTCCCAGCCCATCAGAGCGCAAGGTAAGGGGAACACCTGTGAGGGCAGCGCCCCCAGCCCCTGCAGCTGTGCTGTTAACTGAACTACATGGTTGTTTGGGTGCATCATGGGGCTGGAGAAGCAGGTGTTGCTATTCCCGGGTTGTTCAGAGGAGATACAAAGACAGGGATTTGGGGCTGTCTCTTACGTGGGACATGAGCCAGGAGTTGTTAATGTTAGAGATGGTATAGACTAGAGCAGGGGCAGGGCCTGTCTCTTTATTCCCTTTGCGTACAGCGCCTAGCACAATGGGGTCATGGGCCATTTGCTACGATAATTCAGATAATAAATCAGTGTTCTGCATTGCAAGGCCCGCGAGCCAGTGGCGGCTCCCATCGAGCCTAAGTGAGCTAAATTCCCTCTAAGCTGCGCGGCCGCGCAGCTGGCTATAACTAGCCGTGCAGCAGCTCTAAAGGGCCATACGGCAGGGACCTGAAGAGGAGAGAGGTAGGGGGTGGGCGGGAACTGGGGAGGGGAGCAAGTTGGGGCTTGCAGGGCTGCTGTGGGCCTCTCCCCAGGCCCGAAGCTCCCTGCTGCTGGCAAGTGGGAGAGCGGGCCCTTCTCCGGAGCCCCATGCTCCCTCCCTGTCGGCCCTCCTGCTGGGGGGAGTCCTCCGGCACCAGCCCTAGGGCAGCCTGCCTGCACCCCAAACTGCTCATGCCTGGCCCCACCCTAGAGCCTGAACCCCCAGTCAGAACTCTGCCCCCACCCCCTGCATCCCAAGCTTCTGCCTCAGCTCTGAGCCCTCTCCTGAACCCCGCATCCCAACCCTCTCCTCCAGCCTTAAGCCCCCTCCACACCCCAAGCCCCTCATCCACACCTCCACCCCAGACCCCTGATGAAGGAAATGCTTTGTGCATTACCCCGCGTAGCCACACGGTGTCACTGTTGCTCCATGCAGAAAATGCTCTGTGCATTTCCCCGTGTAGCCACCCAGTGTCACTGTTGCTCCTTAAGGAAATGCTCTGTGCATTACCCTGCATGGCCACACAGTGTCACTGTTGCTCCCTGAAGGAAATGCTCTGTGCATTACCCCGTGTGGCCACACGGTGTCACTGTTGCTCCATGATGGAAATGCTCTGTGCATTACCTCGCATGGCCACACAGTGTCACTGTTGCTCCTTAAGGAAATGCTCTGTGCATTACCCCGCGTGGCCACACAGTGTCACTGTTGCTCCATGTAGAAAATGCTCTGTGCATTACCCCGCGTGGCAACCTAATGTTACTGTTGGTCCATGAAGGAAATGATCTCTGCATTACCTCGGGTGGCCACACAGTGTCACTGTTCCTCCTTAAAAACAACAAGGAGTCTGGTGTCACCTTAAAGACTAACAGATTTATTGGGGCATAAGCTTTCGTGGGTAAAAACCTCACTTCTTCAGATGCATAGAGTGAAAGTTACAGATGCAGGCATTATATACTGACACATGGAGAGCAGGGATTTACTTTGCAAGTGGAGAACCAGTGTTGGCAGGGCCAATTCAATCAGGGTGGATGTAGTCCACTCCCAATAACAGATGAGGAGGTGTCAATTCCAGGAGAGGCAAAGCTGCTTCTGTAATGAGCCAGCCACTCCCAGTCCCTATTCAAGCCCCGATTAATGGTGTTAAATTTGCAAATGAATTTTAGTTCTGCTGTTTCTCTTTGAAGTCTGTTTCTGAAGTTTTTTTGTTCAATGATAGTGACCTTTAAATCTGTAATAGAATGACCAGGGAGATTGAAGTGTTCACTTACTGGCTTATGTATGTTACCATTCCTGATGTCCGATTTGTGTCCATTTATTCTTTTGCGGAGGGACTGTCCGGTTTGGCCAATGTACATGGCAGAGGGGCATTGCTGGCACATGATGGCATATATAACATTAGTGGATGTGCGGGTGAATGAGCCCTTGATGGTGTGTCTGATGTGGTTGGGTCCTCTGATGGTGTCGCCAGAGTAGATACGGGGACAGAGTAGGCAACGAGGTTTGCTACAGGGATTGGTTCCTGGGTTGGTGTTTCTGTGGTGTGGTGTGTAGTTGCTGGTGAGTATTTGCTTCAGGTTGGGGGGTTGTCTGTAAGCGAGGACTGGCCTGCCTCCCAAGGTCTGTGAGAGTGAGGGATCATTTTCCAGGATAGGTTGTAGATCGTGGATAATGCGCTGGAGAGGTTTTAGCTGAGGGCTGTATGTGATGGCCAGTGGTGTTCTGTTATTGTCCTTGTTGGGCCTGTCCTGTAGTAGGTGATTTCTGGGTACCCGTCTTGCTCTGTCACTGTTGTTCCATGAAAGAAATGCTCTGTTCATTACCTCGCGTGGCCACACAGTGTCACTGTTGTTCCATGAAGGAAATGCCCTGTGCATTACCTCGCGTGGCCACACAGTGTCACTGTTGCTCCTTAAGGAAATGCTCTGTGCATTACCTTGGGTGGCCACACAGTGTCACTGTTGCTCCTTAAGGAAATGCTCTGTGCATTACCTTGGGTGGCCACACAGTGTCACTGTTGCTCCATGCAGGAAATGCTCTGTGCATTACCCTGCATGGCCACACAGTGTCACTCTTGCTCCATGAAGGAAATGCTCTGTGCTTTAGCTCGCGTGGCCAGACAGTGTCACTGTTGCTCCTTGAAGGAAATGCTCTCTGCATTATCTTCGATGGCCACACAGTGTCACTGTTCCTCCTTAAGGAAATGCTCGTGCATTACCCCACGTGGCCACACAGTGTCACTGTTGCTCCATGAAGGAAATGCTTTGTGCATTACCTCACATGGCCACACAGTGTCACTGTTGTTCGATGCAGAAAATACCCTGTGCATTACCTCACGTGGCTACATGGTGTCACTGTTGCTCCATAAAGGAAATGCTCTGTGCATTACCTTCGGTGGCCACACAGTGTCAGTGTTGCTCCATGAAGGAAATGCTGTGTGCATTACCCCGCATGGCCATACGGTGTCACTGTTGCTCCTTAAGGAAATGCTCTTTGCATTACCTCGCATGGCCACACAGTGTCACTGTTGTTCCATGAAGGAAATGCCCTGTGCATTACCCCGCGTGGCCACATAGTGTCCCTGTTGCTCCATGCAGGAAATGCTCTGTGTTTTATCTCACGTGGCCACACAGTGTCACTGTTGTTCGCTGCAGAAAATGCTCTGGGCATTACCTCGCATGACCACATGGTGTCACTGTTGCTCCTTGAAGGAAATGCTCTGTGCATTACCTCGCGTGGCTACATGGTGTCACTGTTGCTCCATGAGGGAAATGCCCTGTGCAGTACCTGACATGGCCACACAGTGTCACTGTTGTTCGCTGCAGAAAATGCTCTGGGCATTACCTCGCATGACCACATGGTGTCACTGTTGCTCCATGAAGGAAATGCTTTGTGCATTACCTTCGGTGGCCACACAGTGTCACTGTTGCTCCTTGAGGAAATGCTCTGTGCATTACCCCGCGTGGTCACTCGGTGTCACTGTTGCTCCATGTAGAAAATGCTCTGTGCATTACCCCGCGTGGCCACACAGTGTCACTGTTGCTCCATGTAGAAAATGCTCTGTGCATTACCACACGTGGCCACACAGTGTCACTGTTTCTCCTTAAGGAAATGCTCGTGCATTACCCCACGTGGCCACACAGTGTCACTGTTGCTCCATGAAGGAAATGCTCTGTGCATTACCTTTGGTGGCCACACGGTGTCACTGTTGCTCCATTCAGATAATGCTCTGTGCATTACCTCGCGTGGCCACACAGTGTCACTGTTGTTCCATGAAGGAAATGCTCTGTGCATTACCCCGTGTGGCCACACAGTGTCACTGTTGTTCCATGAAGGAAATGCCCTGTGCAGTACCTCACATGGCCACACAGTGTCACTGTTGTTCGCTGCAGAAAATGCTCTGGGCATTACCTCGCATGACCACATGGTGTCACTGTTGCTCCTTGAAGGAAATGCTCTCTGCATTATCTTCGATGGCCACACAGTGTCACTGTTGCTCCATGAAGGAAATGCCTTGTGCATTACCTCACATGGCCACACAGTGTCACTGTTGTTCGATGCAGAAAATACTCTGTGCATTACCTCGCGTGGCTACATGGTGTCACTGTTGCTCCATGAAGGAAATGCTGTGTGCATTACCCCATGTGGCCACACAGTGTCACTGTTGCTCCATGAGGGAAATGCCCTGTGCAGTACCTCACATGGCCACACAGTGTCACTGTTGTTCGCTGCAGAAAATGCTCTGGGCATTACCTCGCATGACCACATGGTGTCACTGTTGCTCCATGAAGGAAATGCTTTGTGCATTACCCCGCATAGCCATATGGTGTCGCTGTTGCTCCTTAAGGAAATGCTCGTGCATTACCCCGCGTGGCCACAAAGTGTCACTGTTGCTCCATGCAGTCGATGCATGCGGGCAGTGGACCCCATGCGTCCCCCAGCTCCTTCCTCGCTGCGCTCAGGCTTTGCGGCTCCCGGGAGTGTGAGCTGCCACCGTTGCTGCCA
>NW_027056102.1:0-6000 GCF_011386835.1 Chrysemys picta bellii
ACTCGACAAAAGTAAACTTGACAACTAAAAAATTGCTGTTATAACTGAAATGGCCACAGCGACCTGTAAGGCTGAATTGCAAAGATTTTTTGGAATGGTTTATTACCTTGGGAACTTACATGTCAATAGTAGCCACTTCTGTAAGACAACTGTTGGAAAAAGATGCCGAGCTCTCCTGGATGCCAATACACAAGGTGGTATGTGAACACTTGAAAGAATTGCTTACAGGGTCACCCAGGCTGAAGTACTTTAATGTCAAAGAACCAATCACTTCATCAGCAGATTCCAGTTCTGCTGGAGTAGGGCCTGTATTGCTGCAAATTGGGGCTTCTGTCACTTCTGCCTCTAGAGCTCTGACAAGTGCACAACAGAGTTATGCCCAGATAGAAAAAGGAACGCTGGCAACAGTATTTGGTTGCACTCGATTTCATCAGTTTATCTATGGAAAAAAAAGTAACCCCGTGCTTCTCCAAGCCATTTTCAGAAAACCTTTGTGCAGTGCTCCACCAAGGATTCAAAGATGGTTGCTAACACTCCACAAATATCAACTGCAAGTGGAATACAGACCATGGTAAGAGTTAGCAATTGCTGATGCTTTATCCAGAGCATACATACTGCATGGTGCCGGAGTAAGTTGATGTTGAAATATGTTGCATGATGTCTTCTTTGCTTATTTCACAACAGAAATTGAAGGAATTTCAAGCTGCTATTGCAAATGATGTTGTCCTGCAAAACTTACTGTTTTGCAAGGATGGCGAGGAATACCAGAGGATATCTGTGCTTATTGATCATATAGAGAGGAGCTAAGTGTGCAAGATGCACTTGCCTTTAACAGTGACAGAATCATAGTACCAGCAAGTCTAAGAACAGAGATCTTAGCTATTATCCATGAGAGTCTTCTGAGAGCAGAGCTATGTAAAATAAGAATTTGAGATGCTGTCTATTGTCCATAAGTGTTTAGTTAAATTGTAGACATGGTACAGTCTTGCAACATACCAAACCTTCAGACATAAAAATCAAAAGTACCAGTGCTACCATATGAGGGTTCAAACTGACCTCCTTACCTGCTCAACTCCTCATGGAAAGACATCTAAGTACCAGATTGCTGACTTAATCAAAGTTGTTGCAACTTAACCTGATACAAAGGGACATACAAACTAACCTAAAACTGAGGCAAGCAAAGCAGAAATATTTCTTTGACAAAGGTGCAAAGCCTTTATTATCACTGGAAAATGGAGAGACTGTTTGTATTAGTCAAAAGGGGGGAGGGATAGCTCAGTGGCTTGAGCATTGGCCTGCTAAACCCAGGGTTGTGAGTTCAATCTTTGAGGGGGCCAATTGGGGATTGGTCCTGCTTTGAGCAGGGGGTTGGACTAGATGATCTCCTGAGGTCCCTTCCAACCCTGATATTCTATGAAAAGGAACAAGGAAACCTGCAAAGGTGATTGACAAATGAACTGGTCCAAGATGATAGAGGCAGGAGATACCTACTGAAGAAACAGAAGGGATTTGATGAGCATTAAAAGAATTGTACAGGAGAATGAAAATATGGAACAAACAGAAACTCTGTTAACATCCAATTCAGGCAATTCCAGACCAATCTACTGAATATCAAGTAGTCAGTTTGAATACACAACAAAAATGGAACACTGAGACTCCTATTACCTCTAAAGGCAGAATGACTAAAAAAACCTTCTAGAGATTAATTGTAGACTCTTAGCCTTGGTCTACAATACGGGGGAGAGGGGTTGATGTAAGGTACGCAACTTCAGCTATGTGAATAACGTAGCTGAAGTCGATGTACCGTGGGGTTGACAGCCGCCGCTCTCCTGTCGACTCCGCTTCCGCCTCTCACGGCGGTGGAGTACAGGAGTCGACGGACGAGCGATTGGGGATCGATTTATCACATCTAGACTAGACACGATAAATCAATCCCCAATAGATCTGTCGGGTAGTGTAGACATACCCTTAGGGTTTCAGATTAGAGTGATGCTAAATTAAGTTAAAAATGAAATGAAAATATTTTTTTTAAAAGGGAGCGATAATGAGCAGGAACATAATGTTGCATGGTGTAGGAGAGGGGGAATATTGTGTAGTGAGCCTTATCAGCAGAAAACACGTTGCTACAGGTTACACTTGCAGCCATACAGGGAAACCAGCAATTCCTATCAGAACAGCTCTCAGTAATAAATGTTTACTGTTACTTAAAGTCTTTAGTATCTTTTCTTATAATAGCTAGTTGTCAACAGCTATTACAGATTGTCTTGGACATTGCTCTGCTACATCAAGGCCAGGGGTGCAGTTAGAGGTGTATATTTTGAGTGATTTGGTCCCACAGGCCAGGGCATACAGCCCCCGCAAAAATGGTCAGCTTTAAAAATATTTCAATTCTCAGCAAAGTTTTTGCCCATAGCTGAAGGGAAATATACACGGAACATAAACGAAACTCACATCAGACAACTTCCCCTGATCTCAGCTTGTGAACACCACCGAGAACAAGCTGCAGAATACAGAGATTCAGAAGTTATTAGACTTTCATTCTAGTTCTATAAGGTGGTGCACAAGGCTGCTGTGCACCAGCTCTGATAGAGAAGCAAGAGTGCAATGAAACCTGTCAGTTTAAAGTTCATTTTTCAAAGTGTTCTAAAATTTACGACCCCATTCAGATCAGGCTGAAATTTGGTATGCCTGGTGGGGGCCTGGGGTAGTGTCAGTCTGGAGTCATTTGGTTGGCAGTTCCTGATACACAGTCCTTAATTAAAAGCCTGATGTTGACAGGTTAGGGTGGCATTCGTGGCCAGTTTTACCTTCACCTGCCCGGAAGGAGGTGCCTTGCAGAACAGAGATTTCGATGGAGCTGGTATTTAGGAGAAAGTATCTGGGAAACGGGGAGATTCTGCTGTTCTGAAGGAGGCTCAGCAAAATGTCAACTCCTCTGAAAGTTCATATTAGTATGAAATGAAAAGGATTCAATTAATCAGTGTTTCTTACCTTATATTTCTGGGCAGCCTCCTTAATGAGAACCACTGTGTGCGTTTTGTGTACTGGGGATTTGTCACATTCCACACATATGAATTCCCCATCCTCTTCACAAAACTGACTGAGTTTTTCCTTGTGTCTCTCACACAGATTCTCCTTTTCCTCTTTTCCTGGTTTTAATCCCAATTGTTTAACGTGTTCCACTAAACCGGCCAGATCCCAGTTAGGCCTGAAATTCACTTTCTCAATCTTTTCTCTGCAGATGGGACAGCACAAAGGGCCATGATTTCCCTCTTCCCAGTTGTCACAGTATGTAGTCACGCAGGTTTTGCAGCTGCTGTGCCCACAGTCTACAGTCACTGGGTCGCTAAAATAATCCAGACAAATTGGACATGTGGCTTCATCTTCCACTTCCCTTTCAGGAGTCTCTGAGGCCGTGGCTGTTGCCCTTTCTGGGTTCTCATTCTCTCTTCCTGTTAAGAGTAGCAGACAAGAGACTTTTACAATGTAACAGCTTTAGTGAACCTACAGACTTGTCAATATTCCTATATATTCTTTAGGGCTAGCAAGCGATTAAAAAAATTAATCCCGATTAATTGTGTGATTAAAACAATTAATCGTGATTATTCGTGAGATTAATCGTGTTGTTAAACAATAATAGAATGTCATTTATTTAAATATTTTTGGATGTTTTCTACATTTTCAAATATATTTATTTCAATTAAAACACAGAATACAAAATGTACAGTACTCACTTTATATTTATTTTTGATTACAAATATGTGCACTGTAAAAAACCAAAGAAACTGTATTTTTCAATTCACCTCACGCAAGTACTGTAGTGCAATCTCTTTATGATGAAAGTTGAACTTACAAATGTAGAATTATGTACAAAAATAACTGCATTCAAAAATAAAACGATGTAAAACTTTTGAGCCTAAATTCCACTCATTTACTTCTTGTTCAGCCAGTTGCTCAGACAAACAAGTTTGGTTAAAATTTGTAGGAGATAATGCTGCTCACTTCTTGTTTACAATATCACCTGAAAGTGAGAACAGGCGTTCGCATGGCACAGTTGTAGTCGGCTTCACAAGATATTTACGTGCCAGATGCTCTAAAGATTCAGATGTCCCTTCATGCTTCAGCCACCACTCCAGAGGACATGTGTCCATGCTGATGAACAGATGCCTAGGAAGGTTGTGGAAGCTCTTTCACTGGAGGTTTTCCAAAGGAGGTTGGACAGCCAGCTGTCCTGGATGGTTCAGACACAACAAATCGTCCATCTTGGCCAGGGGTTAGCCTAGATGACCCTTTCAGTCCCTTCTAATCCTGTGATTCTACGAAAACCCAGAGTCACTTCATCAACCCTCTATTACAAGGCTCTGAGGTAGCAGGGCCCTGTACTGAGCTGTTGAAGAACCTGGCTCTTAAGCAATGTTCAGATTACCGCCACCCTAAATGGAAAGACGAGGTTTGACCAAGGTAGGTAGAGTTGGACCTGGTCTCTGAGAAGGGAGGGGAGGTGAAATGGTCCTTGCTACCCACGGATCTGACACTTCACAGGGACGGGATGAAGGAAGTGGGTGATAAAAGATGTGATCTAGGACGATCGAAGAGTTAGGGGCAGATTCTGATTCTTTTCCTGGCAGGAGGTAGTACCTTTCTCCTCACATGGTGCCACTGGTTTGAATGAAACTGGGGGAGAAAGTACTCAACATGATCAAGGTGATGAAATCTGGCTGCTAGCTGTTTTGACTTGCATTGCCCATTGAACAGATGTTTTCAGAGAACTATCCACAGTGACTTCAAGATCTCTTTCTCGAGTGGTAACAGCTACTTTAGACCCCATCATTTTAGATGTATAGTTGGGATTATGTTTTTCAATGTTCATTACTTTGCATTTATCAAATTTGAATTTCATCCGCTAGTTTGTTGCCTACTCACCCAGTTTTGTGAGATCCCTTTATAATTGTCACATTCATCTTTGGACTTAACTACCTTGAGTAATATTGTACTGTCTGCAAATTTTGCCACCTCACTGTTTACATTTTTTCCAGATAGTTTATGAATGTGTTGAACAGTACTGGTCCCAGTAGAGATCACTGTGGGACACCATCATTTACCTCTCTCCATTCTGAAAACTAACCATTGATTCCTACACTTTGTTTCCTATCTTTTAACCAGTTACTGAACCATGAGAGGACCTTCCTTCTCATACCATGACTGCTTACTTTGCTTTAGAGCTGTTGGTAGGCAACCTTGTCAAAGGCTTTCTGAAAGACCAAGTACACTATATCCAATGTAATTATATTATGGTTGCTATTATCAAACAATTCAGCTTTATTCACCTCTTGGATCAGACCTCATGCTTCACTTAGGTCTAAATCAAGAATTGCTTCTTTCCTTGTGGGTTCCAGGACTAGCTGCTCCAAGAAGCTGTCATTTATGATGTCTAGAAACTTTATCTCAGCATCCCATTCTGAAGCAACATGTACCCAGTGTGACATTTCCCAGGGTACAATCTGGACTGATAAACAGCTGTGTCCCTTCAATTCTCTAACTGGGGGTGCCTTTTACACTGCTTTCCCATGAAAGCTATTACTCCTGATGTCTTCACAAGCAGCCCCTAGCATGTAAATCACTCCCAGTTCAACTGTGAGAGTGTTCTGGCCAGCCAATCATGAATTATACTATAGGGTAAAACCAGCAAATTTCCAGTCCCAGACATAGTTCTCCAGCTGAGGCCTAACCAGTGCTGAGTAGAGCGGTACTATCACCTCCCACGACTTGCCTCTGTTAATGCAACCTAAAATTGCATTTTCTTTTTTGCAACAGCATTGCATTGCTGACTCATGTTGAGATTGTGATCCACCACAACTCCCAGCTCCCTGCTCTTCCTCCAGGTACAGCCTGGGAAGTTAATTGGCCCACCTACCTACCTTAGCACTTTCATGCCTTGTGTGAGGTGCTCACATAGGATTGACCTCAATTAGCTATTCTGAAGTAAACACTATTTGGTCT